>NC_045477.1:7087901-7139722 GCF_009650955.1 Corvus moneduloides | reverse complement strand
TCTTGTTTTGATTATGATCAGACTTCCTTAAGGTGATTTTGTCAGAGACTAGTTTTCCTGGTGAAATTTTTTGTTACTCCTAAAACAAATCTAAAAAGATTCGTTAGTTCTGTTGGATTTTTTTCTTTCTTTAGTCTCATCTACCGATGACTCTGGAAGTGAAGTTTATGCAATTCAGCCATTTGAGTCATGTCCCCTTCATGCCTTGCTTGTTTTTTTGGTTGCCTTGACAACTGGTGTAAATTTGGGAGAAATTAAATACTCCCATTAGTTTTAGCAGAGATCATACTTGGCTGTATTTGCTGCTGGCTAATTGCATCCATGATTCAATGAGATTCAGCACATCTGTATTTTTAAATTAACTGTGGCAGGCAGCTGTTGCTGCAGTTCAGGGTGTGTTTATGAGCAGTGGAACAGACAAGGATGACAAGGAAGCTGGTGGGAGGGGAAGGTGTGTTGAGGTGGAGGAGTTCATAGGAGAAGTTGTTGCTGTTTTTTTGAGTGGAAATGCAGGGTTCAAATCCAGAGGAGGCTGAATTGCTTCAGTTTGATTGCTCAGCTTGATGTTTTGTGCTTTACACTTGGGTGGAACTGTAGAGTACCTCTGGAGAAGTTACAAAGTCTGTGTGACAGCAGACATGATTTGGGTACTCTTCAGAGAGTCACATTTCTCATAAATATGGCAGTGAGAGGCACAGAGCATAAGCACGAATAGCATGGAGAACTTAAAAGAGAACAGTATTCAATTTTCTGATTTTTAATTATATCATGTTTATATTAATAAAAATGAGTCACAAATTTATTGAAGAAATGTGAACTTCATGCAGTCTTCAAAGATAAGTTCTCAGTTTTATGCTTAAGTGTATTCATAGTCAGCTATGATATAGAATATTATTTTCTGTTGATTTTTAATGTGGGGAGAAGAGAACAAAAATCTCAAGCATGGATGGAGTTTGCAGGCAAGTGTTTAGGTCTGACCTGTTTTATCTTCATGGTTTCTTCAAACTGTGATCTGAAAACTTTCAAGTTACCTTCTAGATCACGAGCTCATGCTATTAAAAACCCAAAACCAAACCAGTCTCACACTTGCATTTTTGTGCTGTTGAATGAATCTTTTTTGCTCTAATACTGTTGCTGTGACAGCCAGGAATTTGTTTTTGTTAAACATGGGTCACATTACCACAAACTTAAGTGAGTACACATTCTGTGTTTGAAGGCACCAGAAGTTATGCATGCGCAGACTATTGGTTTAGCATTTCTTTTCCAAAACTCTCCCAAATTGGCCAAAGCAAAAGACCAAGTGATCTCAGCTTTTTATTTTAATTTTCTAATGGCTGGTTTGTCTGTATTAAGTTTTTATTACTGAATCTATTTCATGGTCAGTTCAGTTCTGTTGTTCGTGAATTTAATAGAAAGAGGTAAAATAAATGGTTATAACTAGTGCAAATACATTAAGATGATTTGCTTTAATCTAGTAAAGTCACTCTGATTTGATAGGTTGTAAATGAAGATAATTTGGTCTCTATGACTAGGAAAAAGCCACTTGATCTTTTTTGGTTTCCCATCTGTTAAAGGATGATTGCTGCTTTTTATCACCTGCAGGACAGTATAGGACTTGAAATATGCCTAAAACGTGGACCTGTAAAGTACTCTGTGGACTTCTGTGCTTTGTGATTTCATGTACCATAAAAATGAAACTTAGTTATAGTAGTTTAAGAATGAGAAGTAATTAGATTTATAATATCTGCAGCATATGATTAATTCAGAGCTGTGAGTAATTTCAATTTTTTAAATGGACTCACTTGGCATAAACTGTCTATTATCCACCACTTGTAGACAAAATTTTGTGCAGCTACATGAAATACTGATATTAAGGACAATTATGTCTTCTCTCACTTTCCTGGGTTTGTTCATCTTAGTAAAAACCATATCTCACTGTATCTTTCAAGGTAAGAAAAGCCTTGATGAAGTAGTTTTAGTTTTTTTTTTTCTCTGTGTAGGTGAGTCAGGACTTGAGTTGCTGTTTCCATTGTCTTTGCGGAGTAATCTTCAATGCAGCTGCACTGAAGTTATATGGGCCTTAGCAATTTTTGTGTATGCAGTTTTGATCGGAAAACTCCTCCCCTTCATGAAATAAGAATAAAAAAACCAGACAACTGATCTGTTACTGTTTATGCTTGCCTGATAAAAAAGAGATTGTATTGGCAGGCAACCAGTGCAATGACTTTCTGCTTTATTACCTGATGTGGCTCAGTAGTGTTGATTCTATCTCCATGCAATCTACTTGATTATCTTTTTAGGACATATAATAAACACAGAAAGCCATTTGCTGTTGAACTTTATAAGGGAGCACTTGCGGTAGTTGCATACAATACCACTTCAAATTGTGTTTATTGCATGAAGCATGAGATTTATTCTTTTAAATCTCGTGGTAAATAAAAAATGTAAGTGATTACAAAACTGCATCTTCATCATGCATCAGAAAGTGACAAGTTCTAAAAAGAATAAATTTTAGGATTTTATTGTGCGGGATATGTTCTGAAATTTTGAAATAGTTTGTGTGCGGTATCTTGGTTTGAGCCTTATTGGTAGAACTGAAGTACCTGGGAGTGTTAGGATTTTCTCAAGTTTACAGGCTTTTAGAGGAGTTATGTTAAATATCTTTTACTTTTGTTAATGAAAAAATTAGTGGGTTTTTTTTTTTTAGGAATAGTATTCTCCCTTCTCCCAAACCATAGAGCCTACTAGGAATTGGAAGAAAGAAAGAAATCTAGCTGAAGTAACCTTCTCTTCTCTCATATGGTTCGTATGAATTCTGATTCTTTTGTCCCAATTATCAGTGACAATGGTAGTCAAGTTAGATTACCTTTTGGAAAGTGATGGGGGTTTTTGTTGGTTTTCATTGGTTTTTTTTCTTAAAAGAAAATGTAGGCTTTGTTTTCTAAGAATATTAACGAATTCATGTAACATCCTCTTGAGCACAGTGTGCAGTTGTGTCCTCTTAATTTCAAGAAAGAGTTGGTGAAATTAAGGAAAATGGGGAGAAGCTGGTGATATTATCAAGGGTGTAGAGTAGCTGCCAATGAAGAGAGGAGCCTCAACACTTTTTAGTCTGAAATGAGTGAGGGATAGGACTAAAGTTCAAAAAAAAAAAAAAAAATCATTTAAGTGGTCAGGCAAATGCCAAACTGATTGGGAGATAATGTCAGTACTAGGAATATCTGATGAAATGAGCAGAAATGTGTAAAACAGATGGAAAAAAGGTACTTGTTTACACTGGTTTGTGACCTTCTGGAAGTTGCTGCCACAGGAGTTTTTTTGGGAAGGAGGTTTGTGGGAAATGGTACCAGCACATTCAAAAAATGATTAGATGAATTTGTGGGCAGTGAGTACACAAGGATACTGTAAAGCCTAGGCAGGGATATACCTTCTAGTACCTCATGGAATCATTAAGTTTGGAAAAGACCTCAGTTCAACTCCAACTTTTGAATAAAGTGCCATGTTTACTTGGTTTTGAACACTTCCAATTGAGTAGTTGAGTATAAAAGAAATGAGCCCTGGAAAGAGATGAGTAGTTGTGCTTTTGCTGGTGTCCCCCTCTGCTGTCAGAACTGGGTTAGCTGAGCTATTGGCTTGATCCAAGAGAGGATTCATAGATAATAATGAATTCATAGTAAAATTTTGAGAATGAGCCCCCATTCTTGGGTTTATAATGATATGCAGAAGGCTTTTCAGCATGAGGATTCATGTTCTTTCATTATGAATATTAAGCCATCTCAGTGCATAAAGGAAAATTGCTCATGTTTAGAACAGAAGTCTCTAAAACAAACCAAACCTGCTGTTTATTCAGTAGGAGACTTCATAAACCTTTTTTCGAATAATCCTGCGTAGTAAGATTGAGGGACACCAGATGTTTGTGATTTTACAATGGGCATTGTTGAAGTTCAAGTGTTGGGAGGTGAAATTACTGCCCTCTCCTTCCTTTACGTATTTTGAAGCTTTGATGTGTGAAAATCTTGGAGACACCTTGGAACCCTGTGAACTTTTACTTACCAGTGCAGTAAACTAACCAGTGGGGAAGACTGCTCTTCATAACCCCAAGCTGCTGTGTCCTTACAGTACGAGACACTTCCTCCTTTTGGATGGTTTGTTTTTACTGAGCTGTTGTGGTTTAACCCCAGGCAGCAGCCAAGCCCCAGGCAGCTGCTTGCTCACTCCCCCACCAGTGGTATCAGGGAGAGAATCTGAAGGGTAAAAGCTGGAAAACTCATGGGTTGAAATAAAGGCAGTTTAAGGGGGAGAGCCAAAGCTTCACACAGCAGGACAAAACAAGGAATTGATTTCTTCATTTCAACAACTTCCCATGGTTGGACAGGTTTCAGCCATCTCCAGGAGAGCAGGGTCCTGTCACACATAAGGGTGACTTGGGCAGAAAAATGTCATCACTACAAATATCCCCCACTTCCTCTTTTTTTCCCCAAATTTATATACTGAACATGATGTCATGTGGTCTGGAATATCCCTTTGGGTCACCTATCCTGGCTGTGTCTCCTCCCAGCCTCCCATGCATCCCAGAACCCCTGCCAATCTGGCACTATGAAAAGCAGAAAAGGCTGTGGCTCTGTGCAAGCCCTGCTCAGCAATAATAAAAATAGCTCTATATTATCAACCCCGTTCAGCACAAAACCAAAACACAGCCCTGTTCCGGCCACTGTGAAGAAAATTAACTCTACCCCAGCTGAAAGCAGTACATGAGGCCACACCTTTTTAGGGGTATTATGAGTGCAACAGCCCCCTTTTTTTTTGTTCCCTTGGCTGTCAGATTAGGATATATTAGAGCAGACCTTGTTAGTCCCTCCATCGAAGTGGAACCCAGGAGCTGCAGAAAAGGATAGAAGGAGTTCTTGCTGGGATGGATTAGCAGTAGGCTATTTATTGATTGATGCTTCCATGTGGCGCCTTATTTAAGTTAGACTGTGTCCATACTATTCTGTGGTGTTCAAGACAATGACTGAATTGAAGCACTTGCAGATATGTGGTTTGAATTTATTAGCACTATTCTAGTTGAATATAAAAGGATTCCTGACTCAAATAGGCTTTGTTTGAGAACTGTGTAACTGTTTTGTTCGTAGAGCAGTACATCCTATTTGACTTTACTTCCTTTCAGTGTCTTTTGAAAACCTTTTCAGGTGTTCAGTAGGAACACAGCCAAATCCACACCAGACAGGAACAGTAGTTGAGTGCACTTATACTTGTTCTTGTGTGCAAGACATCAAATATAATGGGAACATAACAATATACTGTTGTATGCAGTGGTGATTTTTTTTTTGTAAAGTCAGCCTCTTTAATAATAACTTTTAATGTTGTGGTTTTCATAACTCATAGTTTGCTGTACTATTCTTTTTATAAGTGTAATAGTTGGTTCCCTGTAATTTCAAGACATTGAAATTACAATGCTGTGTGGTTGTGGTTTTTTTTAAAAAAACCCTCTCGTGTAAACAATTATTAAAATTGGATGTAGAGGTGATGTATTAGTGTTGTCTCTGATTTAATGGATTTTTCATATTCCAAATGTCCTAATGTAAGTGATAAAGAAAAAAAATATTCTTTTTGGAAGAGGGGTTAATAATGCCAGATGTGGCCTCCATCATTCTATTAGGAGCCATGAGCCATTAGGGAGCAGAATTGGACATCAGAACTGTGGCAGGTGTCTGCTCGCATGTAGGTCACTGCAGAAATGGAGTCATAATGTTTATTCAGTCTTCACTTTTTCTTGTATTACACGGGTTTATTGTTTATTTTAAGTCAAATGTGGTTCTTCGATGTTCTGTGTCAGGCACTGTCAAAATCTATTGTGTATTAGTGTCACACTTTGCTCACTTAAAAGCAGCTCGCTCTGGGGCGAGGGTTTTTTTCTTTTTTTTTAAATTGCATTAATCATTCTGGAACACTACCACTACAACACTAATGTGAACAGTGACTTCACATGTTTTTTTATTTAACCTTCCTTGAATTGATTTTGAATGACTTTTCCTTGCTGCTTCCTAATTAATGCTTCCTTTGTTTCAGATTATATTTTTCCTTGTTTTGAGAGTCTTAATTTTCTGTGAGGCAAAAGTGCTTCTAATTCTCTTTCTTCAGATTTATCAGAGTGATTCGTAGTTGTGAAGTGAACTCCTAAATATGAAGCCATTTATATCAGCCTGAATTTTAAGGCTTGGTTTCATGTAAAGTAGGGCTACACAGAAATGTAATACTGCTTATATCCATTCCTCCATTAAATATTGTCCAATATTTAACTCAAATAAAAGACCAAGATGTGTGTCACCCAGCAGGGGGTGATTTTAGGCAGTCTGGGTGGGAGGTAACCTTGCATGTGCCAGAGATCCCAAAATGGGACTTTGGCTGTGGCCTTGGAAAGGGATTTTCTGTCTCTTCCAGCGGCGTGCATTTTCAAACTGTGTGTGAATTGTAAACTTCAAGGGAGTGTCAATTACTGGCAGAACTGCTTTGATCTTTAAAACTGGACGTTTTTTCTCTGAATGCCACAGTTCTGAAGGAGAAGGGGAAAACTATTTCATTGTGTGCTAAAGTAAATTCTATTAGTGTGGAGACCTTGGGTACATAGTAAAGCCTTAAGGCTGGGTCGCAAAAAGAATGGACATGACACTGAACTTGGAACAAAAATTACTGTTTGGTGTTTTATCATTTTATCCTAATCATGAAGTTAAGCTACTAGGAAAACTGCAAAATTATCAGACTATGGGAGTCTTAAAACATTATATTACTAACACAGACACAACACACATTTGCTCAATGGGATATCTTTTGAGTCATGCAATCTGTAAGCCTTACTTTAGAGGTGGCTCCAAGATGGACCCGCTGCTGGCCAAGGTTGGGTCCATCAGTGAGGGTGGCAGCACCTCTAGGATAATGTATTTAAGAAGGGAGGGATAAAAGAATCGTGTTAAAAGTAAGCTTGATAATAAAATACCACAGTAATTGCAGTCTGTAAATCAGCTGTTGTTATTACTTGAAGGAAACAAAAACCACCCTCATGGAGACATTATAGGCAGTTGTCCAAAAACACCAACATAGTGTTTAGCTCCTGTTACTGAATTTCAGAAGAGAAATGGAATCAAGAACAAGGGAGGAAAGATCAGTGTATAATTAGAAATTCATGAGCAACACTAGAAAAGTCATAAATTAAAAATAGAGAAGTTGCACAGCAGGATAATGAAGATGTTAATTTTGGAAAGGTTTCCATTTCAGGTGAGATTAAATGTACCGGTGTGCACTCTGACCTGGGAGAGAGGCAGCTGAGAAGGGTGTAACAGCAGCATACAACCATGAAGTACATGGAAAAGCGGAACAAAGAAATTTTATTCACAAAATAATATCTTGGCTGTAATATAAATGAATATTAGGCAACTGGCTTAAAATTGAGAGAATGCCTACTCACAAATCAAGCAATAATTATTGTGAACTTCATGGATTCAGAATACTATGGTTGCCCAAACACAAACTCAGAAAGCTGTTACAGAAATTAACACACTTATCTATTAATGACCCTTCATACCAATTACATGTGTAACTCCAAGTACCCGAACTGCAAGTTGTTGTAAGTGGGGATAATACAGAGCCCTCTGTCACAAAAGAACCATGTGTTTTAGTTTATTTCTTCTTTGGGCACCTGTCAAGCCATGATTGAGTTTGTGGAGATTGGTTTTCAGCTGGTTGTATGTTCCTTGTAGAGGAAATTAGGCTACTTAAGAACAGTAACTGTAGCTCTAAATTCCCACTTCACCCATATTTTGACCACTTAGTATGGATTGGTAGCTATTCAAAAGCAAAGTCTGTCCATTATTATACATTTGCAATTTTTGTAGGACTGTAGTGCTTGAATTTTCTGTGCAGGAAAGCCAAGAAAAAGCTGAAGAAAACTTATTAAACTCCTAAGTCAAAATAGTATATGAGCAGCATTATTCAGTTGTAACCTGGTGAGCAGGACTGTCAGCCTTCAAAGTATTGTTTAATGAGCCTTAAAAGAAGTTGTTTTTCTTGTACTAGATAAATCTTCAGTAGGTTTTATAGTTCTAAAGCATGCTGTAGGAAAAACAAAAACTGAAAATGTAATTTAGTAAGCAGAGAAAACAATCATTTGCAGTAAGTTTGCATCAAAAAATAGTCTACCAGGTGAAAAAATGTGGTTGGCTTCTGTAGTTGTTTAGTTGACTGATATAAAGTTGAAGGTTTATTTAATGTAGTGTAAGATTAACTGCTCTATCAACCTTAGTTTTCATAATTGTCTTTGCTTATTTCTCTTCATGAATTCAGCTCCACAAAGTATTTTCTCAATTGAAAGGTCACCATGCTATCTATGCACCAAGTTAACTTCCTCAAGTGCTAAGAAAAAAACCGGACATTGCTGTTGTGTGCTGGTACAGGGCACAGCTAAGAGCAGCAACAAGCTCCCTTCATGAGTGGGAACTTCAAGTATTGGCAGAGCATGGGTATCTATAATCACCCTTTTTTTTAATTTTATATATTTTTAAAAAGTATTTATTTAATTTTATATGGATTCTAGAGATCCCGAGAAGCCTTTTCCTGAATATTGAATAATAGTTTTATTTTGTTCCTTTTATTGTTTATTTTGGTGATAGGAACATGTTTATAAGACCTAAAATATGAATATTAAAATCTGAATAATATTTGCCCTACTAAGTGATAAGAGCCTAATAAAATACAGGAACATTTTAAGGCTAGGAGTAAGGTGTTGAAAATAAGTAGGTGGAGTGCTTTTTAAAATGTTTTACCATCTGTCTTCTTAGCTTGGATTACTATAATAATGGTAAGAAAATAGAAACAGAAGTACGACTTGTTGAATTCTTGCATCTCTGAGAGAAACCGTCCCTGAAAAGACCAAAACGTTTTTTCACTACAACTTTAAAATGAGTTTGCCTTGCTGTAGAATGGGACTTAGGCAACTCAGTAGGATTCCTGAGAGTAAAATAAACCTTACAGCCAAGTGCTTAGAATGGAGGAAGGAATAAATTAAAGGATTAGAAAATTTAACTGATTTTCAAGGTCTTCAAAGTGGTAAATGATCTTCCCAGTTTTAGTGGGCTTAAGATTTCCCCTTTACCCCTTATGACAGTGGCTATGTTTTAATAAGTCAGACCTGTACTTAGCTTGATTAGGTTTATTTTGTATTTCCAATATAATAAAAATCCCAGTGACTGAATATCTACTGCTGGTAGCAGATGTGATATGCTAGACTATAGACAAATTTTTTGTTGTTCCTTTTTGACTCATGTTGAAAATTGGAAAATGGGGGAAATGTTAATAGATTTGTCAGCATGCAGGAATTATGTGAATGTGTTTTTTGTATGGATACAAATTCTCACGTGTCACTGATAAGACTTTGTAGGTATTTTTAATGTTCTTGCACTCCTGGATATAGTGGTGTGTTGTTTTTGGGGTTTTTTTTCCCAGTTGATAATTAGAATGTATAATGTGTTCCTGTATAAAAAATACAAAATTAATTCATTTGAATTATATAAACTAGCAGTTGGAATACATGTTTTCAAATTTGTTTTATAAATTTTTAATGCTTTGTAATTTGCAAAAGGTGATATGTAAAGGTTTTTTCCTGATGATGCAAACAAAAATTATTACTTCAGATTTAAATATTTAGCTTAGCAGAAATTGCATCATGGATAGTGGCAGAGGATTAAAACATTAGAGGTTAAAATCTGTCAGATTTGGTTAATCAACAGACTCATTTATTGAACCGTGAAGACAAGTTTATTTTCCATGACAGAATCGCTCATTAAAATTAAGTGTACATAAATAGCCATGTCACACAGAAAACTGTATAATGTTTGTTCAGTATGTAGTGTTTTGTTCATAATTGTAGCATTCAGTCAAATAACATGTCACAATACAATTCCAAAAGAAGCACTGCTCCAAAATGCCTTGTATCCAATGAACAGTCCCACTTGTTTACAAAAAGGCTGCAGAATGAGTTAGCTTTCATTATATATGCATGCACACATACTTATGTATAATTTTCAAGAAAATAGAAGGCAAAATGCTAGGCAGTACAGTAAATTAATATTAAATTTTCAATCACTATCTTTTGAAATCATATCGACTTGTGTTTATGCCCAAAATTAATGGGTCTATAGAAATGCCAGTGGAACAGAATATATTTAATTTGGCAGTAAACAAGCTAATAATTAAAGATCATGTCCCTTAGTTTGCCAAGGGTAATTAAGACAATCCAGATAATACCAACTTCTTAAAAAAGAAGTGCCAAACAAAACAAACCACCAAACAAACCAAAGCAAAGCAAAAAAAAAAAAAAAAAACCGAAAGGCAACAAACCCCAAAGCCTCACAAAACCCAGAAACCAAACTGCAGAAAAATGTTATTCTGTGCTGCTCAGTGTTGCTTTGAGTGTTAATCAAGTGGACCTCAACAAACTGCTGTGGTAAAACTAGCCATTTAATGTATTATGCAAAAGGGATGAGAAAGAAACTGTTCTGATTTTTGTTGTTGGCTGGGTTGGGTTTTTTGGTGGGTTTTTTTTGTCTTCTCCGGCTTTGCCATCACTGATCTTTCCAGGGCATTCTGGAAACACTTGCTCTCAACTTGTGTCCCTTTTGAAGACTGTGTTTTGTACTGGAGACTTTGGGCTACCAGGATCTGCTTTTGTTGCCCAAGCACTTCACCTCTTGCCTCGTGGGTGTTTCTGATGTCATCTCTGAAGTTCAGCTGTCATTGTGCAGGGTGTCTCAGGTTGATTTTGGATGCTGAATCAAAATGCCTTTTATTTTGTTGCTGAACAAACTGAAGAGGTGAAGTGCCCTTCACTTTCAGAGTTCTGGGTGCTTCTCTCTCATTCTTTAGAGAGAGTACTTTGGGAAGTTGGAGAGATATATGGGAAAGGGTTAGAAGTGTGTGAGGCTCTAGGGGAGGGAGGTGAGGAGGGCGCTTGGAGTGATAGATGCTGGGGTAGGAAGTTGCTCATCAGGGCCTGCCTTTCTTGTGTGTTCACCAGCGTAGTGTGTGTCTAATGGTGTACTGTTATTCTTCTCTTGATAAATCCCTCAGTGTGACATCCACTAGGACCACGTTTCCAATATTTGCAGAACGAGGGGGGCTTCAGTTATTCTCATTTATTCACTGCTTCACTGTGTTGGAATTTCAGATGCTGAACTATAATCTTGATACCAGTCAAGATTTCTTCAGAAGAAATGGAGAAAAAAAGTTGTGCATAATGTAAAACTACATTTCTGTTGAATTTTTTTTTTATGGAAGGTGACAAAATACACATTTTTCAGACCTAAGCACTGTGGTACTTGTGACATTCATTCATCATTACTAATGTCAACATTACAGGTAGAAACCATGAAGCTGATATTAAAATAACTTTGATAGTTCTTTTGTTAAAAACTTCTGGCTTTTTCCCCATTTCAGAAATTAGATAGCTTTTAACTTTTTTAAAAAGTTAAAAGGAAAACTGCCTCTTAAGGCAAATATTAAGTGAAATCTGTATGGATTTGCTTTACCACTATCAGTAACATTCTATTAATTGAGCTACTAGAGCAAGTTGAAAAATGTCCATTGTAATTCTGTGCTGCTTGACTGTCAGGCACTGCTGTAGAGATCTGCTCACTTCCTGTTTGATTCCTTGGAATTGGGTGTTTTAATCTTTTAGAGCATCACAGGCATGTAACGAAGAATCCATTAAAAGAATGCTTTGGAAATTTGAAAGAACAGAAGGTGTAACTAATCATCTATGGAGAAGATAGGAGATTATGAAGTCCCATAACAAAAGAAATTAAGGGTGAATTTTCCTTTACATAGAAGACCTGGTGAAATGTGTCATCCAAGTGAGCAACTTGGTACCTCTTTAGTAATTCAAGTAAAACTACAAAACCAAAATGTGTTATTTGTTAAAATATCAACCAGTAGAAGTAATTCACTATTGCAGTGTGCCCCATTTTGGTGGCAATAAACAATCAGTTGTGTTATCAACGTATATATGTGTGAAATCTGCACATGGGAGAAAATAACTTTTCCTTTACATGTTTTGTGATTTTTAAAACAGTAAAACTATGGATGACCTTGAGTACCCAATTACATAATACTATTCTGCCCAACCTCTTCATGGATTTTGCTTCTCTAACATTTTGAGCCCTATCAACTAAACCAGAAGCTTGTTATAAAAGGCAGTGTGATTTGTTTTTCAGCACCATGAATATGAATGAGGTAACAAGAAGAAAGTTAAATGAGATCATTTTAAACTTTCTAGAAAACACCAAAATCCAGCAGCAGCAACAACAACAAAAAAATCCAATGAAAAAAGCCTAAACAAACAAACAAAAAAACCCCACAAAAAAAAAAAAAAAAAAAAAAAAAGAATCCCGTACAAGAAAAACCCACTATTTAAAAGTATTTCAGGTCAGTTACAAATAGAAATTTTAAGTGATAAATTAGTAGTCCAAACATAAGATATTATTTTTATTATCTTTTCAGACTCATTAAAGGATTATTAATGTCTTTAAGTTAAAAGTATTTGTGTGATTTAGCAGAAAAACAACAGAGAATTTATGAAACTCAAGTTCAGCTTTTTTTCCTTTACTTTCCTAAGAAATAAGTTAATAGCATGTTGTGATTTGAAGTGATACCTATTGTCTGATTTCATGTAGAAAATTTCAGTTGGTACTTTGTGTGTTTAAATTGCTTATTATACATAGCTTCACTTCTGTCCTCTCAAAAGCACTGGCATGTACTTATGGCTTACAGCTCACCTGTAGGAACTGAAGGTTTACCGTTTGGTAGCACACTTCTTCCCTCTATGTGTAAAATATAAACACATAGTAGTTGGAATAATTCATCATGGAACAGTTTTTTAGGTTTTTTTGTTTGGTTTGTGTGTTTTGGTTTTTTTTGTTTTGTTTTGTTTTAAATCTCAAGACTCTAAAGGAATGTGAATTTAGCTTTAGGCGTGATGAGCCATTGAATCATCTCTGTCAAATCAGTATGTTAATGCAGTTAAACGTCTAATTTGAAGGCAAACAAGTGTGTTTACTGAAGCTTGTTCTCACCTGTTGTAGTATCCAAACTGGAAATACATTAAATGCCTGCATGCTAAATGGCATAAAGACTTTGTGATAATGATATTCATGGAGTTTAACTTTTGAGCATGGTAAGTGCTTTGCATGAAAGGCACGGGTGCACAGAAGGTGTGTGCAACATTAGCTTTGCTCTGTCACAGATGCTGTACACTGTCTTTAACACAGTAAAAAAAAACCAAAAAAACCAGTCATCTGTGGAGCTGTAGACAAGGCTAGAAATCTATATCTGGAATATTATGAGAAAAAAAGAAGCTCAGCTCACCTTTTTGGGATGAGAAAAATTACTTTCAAAATTACTTTCAAACTTTTTTAAAAGGGAACCTTTTAGGGACTTGGTATTTCTACAGTTCCTGTAAAGAATGAAGTACAACATCTAAATTCAGACATGTAGAAGTGTAATTTTAGACACACAAAAGCCTATGAAGGAGTAGAACCTCTTCCACTGAAAGTCAAATTTAAAGTAGCCTAGGAAAATGTGGTTAATAAAAACAAAAGCAGAAATGTAGATTTGATCTAATGCATGTTAAAGTATTTCTGCATATTTTGATTCCATTCTTTTAATTTTCCTCAAATACCATTGAATTTTAAAAAGTGTATATACTTTAATTTCTGCACTTATTTTGTACAAAATATGTTGACTTCTTTTGGCACAGATCTCATTAGTCATAAAATTAAAACATGATGTTTGATTATTACCTCTGAGTCATAGAGCACCTTAATAACTTACAGAAATATTAAACAGAAAAAATATCAAAATTGGGACTAAATTTTTTTTTTTTAAATCCATGGGGTTTTTTTATTTAACTTGAAGTGGCTTGACCATTAAAGGGCAATGAATTTCTGTTGGTCCACTTGAATTTGTTGGTATTCAGTGGTTCAGACCCATTCAGTCTTAAGCTGGCTCTTCCCCTATGGCATTTACTTCATACTTTACTACATATGACTTCTCCTTCCAAATAGTGGAAGGAAATGAGAATTGGAAAGTCAGTGATTAATTTATTGCTTTACTTCATGGTTGAGCTGTTGGGGATTATTGAAAGTTGGCATCAGTGCTTGTTTTCCGGGAGCTCTGGGCTCTCACTAATTCAGTTCATTATTTACATTTTGTGTGTGTATATATGTATTGTATGGGGAATTGTTGATTCAGATTTTCAAATTTGTGAGAATTTTCAATGAATTTGGCACAGAACTGACAGTATTTCATGATGTACCTCCTGCATAATTCCACCCTGATTTAGAGACATCTCTGCTGAAAAAAATCCTTCCCTAATTTTTTTTTTTTTTTTAAAATATACTTTTTCTGTCTTTGGAATCTACATAGACATTTCAGAATGGAAGCTTGTCATTCTTCTTTGTTTTTTTTTTTTTTTTAATATCTTTTCTATTCATACAAACATACCTATATATTTGCAGTCTGAAGATTCCTTTAGTTATTTTTCAGTGTCTATTGAAATTACAGATTCTCAGTTCTTGACAGAGGTGTTTGTTTGTTGTTTTTTTTGGTTTTTTTGTTTTTTTTTTTTTTTGTGGGAGACACAATGTTATAACTAACTTGGGATGAAATGCAGGTAACCATTGGAGAGTTACTGTTTTTAAATTGCTGCCCTAATGGTGTTCTGAGTAGTGTCCTGTAACTGCCACAGGAATTAAATGTACTTCACTAGTGGCTCTCTGGTCTCTTGAGGGTCTTAAGTGATCAGGTTTTCCCTGCCCAAGAGTGGTATCATGTTGTTCTTTCATGCCTAGGTGGAACTCTGGGTGAATTTTTGAGATGTAGTTTTGATGTCCTGGTTTAACTGCTGATGCTGAAGTTTTTATTCTGTCTTTATCAGGATGTTGATATTTGAACAATTATCTATGATCAAAGTATAATATAGATGAAGAAACAGGTAAGGCAATTTTTATCAGAACTAATATGAAAGCTTGAGCTCTTCCCCTGGAATTCCTAGTCATAGGAGCTGTGAATGCCTAGGTTTTCTCTGTATTTGTTTCTTTCTTGTCAGAGCACCACAGAGATGATGTGCTGGCCAGCTGTGGGCAGTTTGTTCCTTTTTGTTCCTTTTCCAGAGTGCTCTCTTTGACTCCAGGTTTGTGCTTTTCTTGGTCCTTAGTGTGATCTCTAAGGCATGGCCTTAAATATCCTTGTCTTTAGCCCTTGCTTAGTCAATAAGTGGGAAAAACAAAACCTCCTTTTATCAGTAAATGTTTTTCTCCTTGTTGACTTAACTCTTCATAAAATGGATTTATAAATCCAGGCATTTTAGATGCTTTCCACTGATAGTGGTTGAGGGAATGAGATCTGTTCCAACATATTTAGAATTCTAATTGTTTTAGAAACTCATCTCAAAGACCTAGATTCACTTTTCCCTATTTGTGTGGTTTGGGTTTTTTGTTTTTAATTGTTTTCATGTGTAGTAAAATTATGTGATAAAATGACATGTGAAGTCCTGATCATGTTTCAGGTTGGACTGAGTTTCCAGCCTGAACTGACCCTATAGCTTTGAGTCCTGCTGTATTTCACCCAAAATAAAAACAAAACAAACAAAAAAAACCCTCAAGAAAATCCCCAAAATTCAAACCTACTTGAATAAAATTTTTCTGACCACCTAGAACTCTTGAAATGTCATTAAAATTTGTTGTATTTGATGAAATTCTGAAGGCAATTTATCAACTCATCATGTTGATGAGTTAATGTTCAGTAACATTAAATAGAAAGGAAAGCTAATAAACATTTTATTAATGAAGTAGTAGTTCAGGAGGCTCTGTGTTGAATAGTGGACACATAATTTAAACATCTGCATGCTCAATAGTTGCTTCAGAACATGTGCAGGGTGGTGTAGCATGGCTGCTGTGAGTTCAGCCACTGACTGATTGTACTTCAAGCCTGAGTAATATGTTCAGAGTAATTGTTGTGAATTCATCTTACATTTTATTGACTGTATTTTGCCATTTAGTGAGGCAGCCATCCTGCCAAGCAGCCTTTCCAGATGGATATTGTAGTGCCCCTTTCAGCACTTTGATGTGAAAATGCCCAGGATCTTAAGCTCAGAAAATGTGCTTACTCTTTTGTTATTTTTTGATACCTTTCACAATGAGTTTTTTCTATTCCAAAATGAAGCCTGCAAAACTGACTTCAGCCCTTTTTTCTTGGTTTGGCATGGCAGCAACTTGAAGGTTATGTCAGGTTGCATTTTATCTGTGATAAATAAGCTCTTAGAAGTTTTCTGTTCGGATTTAGTACAGAAGTTTCCAAGTGGACAGTATGGTTTTTGGACAGCATTTCTTGGACTTGTCCTGAGGATAAAGCTTTGACTCCTTCCCTTGTGTGTGTGCTACTGGAAAATAAAAATAGAGAGAAAAAAATTAATTGGTCTGAAAGTCTCTAGCTTAAAGCCTGCCAACCCCAACCCCACAACAATTTCTCCTGCCCAAAGGAAATTCTAGAGAAATAAACAAGCCAGAAACAGTGTAGCAGGTTCATACATAGCTTTAATGTAAGGTTTCTAAGTCTCTCATGTGACTCTTGAAACTTTGCTGTTACTAGTAAATTATTTTTTCCTACAGTAATGGCTTTGAAGAGTTTATTAAAAAATCTGGAGACGCTGTGTTGTGTGGATCCAGATCAAGCGAGTTGTTCCATTTTTGAAGGTGATGTGTTATGGGAGAAATGAAATAAAACAATCAGCTGGGGTACTTTTTGTGAGAGGCAGATGTGAGACAGGGAATAAAGCAGAAGTTTGATCCAAATAGTCACTGTACATGCAGTGGAAGAAAAGTTAGAGTTTTTACAGTAATTATGTGAGAGTGCAAGTAAGCATGCAGGTAATCCTGCTGGTAGTGTCAAACAAGGTTGAATGAATTAAAATTGCAGAAGAAAATACTAAATTTTAGATTTCTATTAAATTTGCATGTAAGTGAGGAGAAGTAAAGGAAAAAAGGATGACTTGCTGCTTGTAAATGGTGAGTTTCAGCTGTGACAGGTAGTGGGTGGACAGAACCTCCTTCCTGAGTAGATTTTCTAATTCTCTTTGTCTAGTAGCTTTGGGTTATTTTTCTGGGAATTCTCTTGTCTGGGTTTTTTGGATGGAGATTTTATTTCAGCCTGTGCTCTTCTTGTGTAGAGTGTTAATTCCTTTAGATTGAAGATGGAGAACTTGTAAACATCAAGAAGAGCAAAAAAATTGCAAATGAAATCTATGTTAGTGCAACTTATACATTACATCTAATTGGTTTTGGAAAATCCACAGAATATGCAAGAGTTATTGCCAAGTCATCACATACAAGCTGGGGTGCTTCTTATTGAAGACTTGGTTTGATTTACATTTATGTTTTGCCCATTAAGTTCTTCAATTCAAAAAAAATCTTTAAAATAACCTGGCCAGTGATTGGAACCCAATTTTATCAGTAGGAGTGTGGAGGGGGAGGAGGGATTTTTGTAGGGGGTATATCAGATATGTCAAGAAGTTGGACAAGAGAAAGGTGCAGAAATGGTTTAAATTGGAGAATAATGAGTAGAAGGGTAAATGACACACATGAAGAAAAAATTACCTTTTTTACTGGCTGCCTCACCAAAATGTGCACAAAGTAGAAAATTAATTCAGCAGAAAGGCAGATTGGGGTTTTTTTCCCTTCCTTTTTCATCTTGTCTGAAAATTAGGTTGGACCTATTTAGTCAAGTTTTCAAGACTCTATACAAAACTGAAACATTCATATGTGAAACCAGTTGAAAGAATGGACCTCAAAATTTAAGTTTTTTCCGTTACTGGGGAAAAAAAATCTAAACATTTATTTGTTGAAGCTATTTATCTGTATAAAATGTTTATATAATTTGTTGGGTTTTTTAAAGTTGTTGTGGTCTTGCATGAAACTGTTTGAAAAAGTGTGAACTTTATAAAATTAAAACCAAACACAAGTAGAAAAGCAGCCAGCATGTGTGGGCCTGCTGTGCTATGGAAACGGTCAACAAGGGAAATGAGGCCAATTTATGTAAAAAGGCATCAAACCAACAGCAGTGAAACCCAGGGCTGGCAGCAGAATGACATGAGCAAACAGGAGCAGTGTGATGTCTGTGAAGATTTTGCTAGATTAATAATAAATAGCTATACATAAACAATTACGGTTTTTGACAGTTTCAATGACAAGTCATCCAAGGGAAAGAAAAATCTGCATATTTGGAATTGAAAAATGACAAGCTGGAGATGATAGAGGTGGTTGGGTACAGAGACAGGCAGCTTGTCTAAATATGTGTAATGCTAAATGCAGGTGATTATTTTATTTGAAATTAAAAATAAGCCTTTGATTCAGTTAGTTTTAAATTGTTAGGCCGACTCAGCTGCAAATTTTGCCAGGTGCTAGAAGTTGTAACACCAAGCACATAGCTTATTACTTAAAAATGACATTCCTAGGCATCAGTAGATATCTTTCTACTAAAGAAATGCTGTTTAGTGTGGTGAAAAGCAAAGTCCCCTTTTTTCCCCATGTAATTTAAGATAATTTGTGGAACTGTGCGATTCAGAAGCAACAGCAAAGATTTTAATATGTTGCCTTTGTAAAATTAATGTATCGATCAATTGGGTAACTTGTATGTACTATGGTTTTCTTTTTTGTGAATATCTAGAGCTGAATGAAGAAATACCCCTTTTAGCTTGCAAACAATGCTGTTAAATATCCCAGCCTCACAGAATATCCAGAGTTGGAAGCGACCCACAAGGATCATCGAGTCCGACTCCTGGCCCTGCACAGCACTGTCCCCAAGAATCACACCGTGTGCTTAAGAGTATTGTCCAAGTGCTTCTCGAACTTGGTCAGGCTTGGTGCTGTGCCCACTTCCCTAGGGAGCCTGGAAATCTCACATAAATTTGTAAATACGATCTTGTTTCCCATTATTTTACCTCATCAATCTCACTCATCTCACCGGAGCTTAAAGTAGTGTGAAAATCAATCGGCAAAAATAGAAACCTGTACTTGGTGTTGACACATTGAGTATGTACAGAACACTCTAAATATGTAAAACTCCCTTTGTTGTTCCCTTGTTGGCCTGTACTAGTGGAATAAATTGGTCATTGTTTGAAAGCTAGTCAGGGAAGCCCACGGAATCTGATGCAGTTGTGCTGCAGGTCCGGTGTCTGTGCTATCATGGAACCAGAAGAAGGCAGGTGTTGGAGCAGTGGTGGTGGTTGTAAATGCATCTGCTCCTCATGATGTTACTTTATAATGCAGGGCCACCATAGCTGGGCAAGGGGTGCCCAACTTTAACTGGGGCCAATGTGAGACTGACAAAAAAGGACCGAGATTCTGTTGGTATCTGGAAGATTATCACTCCACCTCTTGTTGCAGAAGGTGATGGTAAGAGTCCTCTTCCAAATTTTTTTTTAAAGAGGTTGTTGTTTGTTTGGTTTTTTGTCTTAGCATTGATGAGATAGGAAAGGCTTGTTAGGTTTATACTGAAATAAATAAAGACTATCTTATGAATACTTAAATACTTACAAACTTGAAAAAAGTAGCTTTTAGGTAATGGTGGGTGAATTTATCACAATATGATGTGGTACTTCAGGATCTCATTACCTTAACATGCTGCTCTGTTTTGATTGGCAGTAAGTATAAAGGTTTAATATACCATTTCTAGCTATTTATTGCTTGTAATTTTTAGTAATGAATAGACAAAGCTCAGCTCAGCTTGTTTAGTCGTCATACTTGTCAGGCCTCCAGTTAGCAGAGAACTACTTAAGGAGGTTTGTTGTTTTACTTAGAGATGCATCAAAAAATAAACCTGTGAAGGTGATACTTAAAGAGCCACTACCCATAAACTTCAATGTGTTTTATTTTTGTGTCTTGATGTGAAATGTTATATGGTAAACACTAAACTGAGGGAGAAAACCTGGGCTCCTTTTTAGTCTTTGACTTTAAATGCTGTCAACTTTCAGAGAGTAAAACCCATTGAATCTCTGTGTGCATTTTGGTGTGATGCTGATTTCACTGTGGTTGTCACTAGACAAAAGGTTTTATTCAGTGATACAGAGATCTTTCAAGTGGCAGATCTGGTGTGTTTTAAAGAGTGCCTCTGTAGCGCTGTGTGTGTGTGTTCATCTGGCTGTGTCTGAATATACATGAGCTCTTTTATATTTTTATATTGTAGTGTTTCCAACTAGATGTGACAAAAGTGTGAAAGCTCTGATCAATCCTTTAATCTTATCATATATTTTATCTTTTGATAATTGCAATTTCTTTCTAGTATACGCCTATCCATGTTGTGTAATAGATGAAAGAAGCACATTGTGTTTGGAAAAGACAGCACAAAAATAGCCATGGATCTCTGAAGATGATTATGCAAAGTATAAGGAGCTAATTATTCACAAAACTGTGTTTCTTAATAATTCTGACTGCTTTTAAGCAATTCTTGGAATCACATAAAACATTACAGTAGTTCTATTGTGTATCTTTACTGGTGGTTTACCAGGTTTCTTGCACGAGTGAAAGAGGTACTGCGTCTATAGTGGCAAATACCTATTGTTTACTCAAAATTCCAGGTTTAATGTTTGATAGAAAATACTTAGTAGTTAATGAAAAAAATCCCATCCTTGCCACTTGTTGCCATAAAAATTAGTATTATAAGCAGATGAAACCAATAGTTAAATTATGCTTGACCCAAGATGACATGCCAAGAGATACTATCCATTTTGGAAGAGCATTGGTGTGTGGAAGTGAAGAATGTCGCTGCTCAGCCTTTTGTGAAGGATATATGTTATCTAGGACAACCAAAATGATGTTCATTTGTCTTTAAATCATTAAAGTTTTAATTAAACTTAATTGCACTGGAAGCTTCAACAGTCTGTATGAAGATAATTAGAAAAGAAATGTACCTCTTAACAATTTTTCGAAGTCTTATAAAGAACTTATTTCAATTAGTTAAATGATTTCTTAAATATCTAATTGACTAGAAAGTTTTCAGGAATTAACCTCTGCCATTAATATGCAACTGTCACATCATTTTTCATATACAGACAGCTGAATTCTGGCTTTAGGTGTACACCTCAACCTAAATTTTAGATTTTCTACAGTTGAAGCCCACATAACACCGAATATTTTCTTTAAACTTCTGAATAGATTGCGTCATCTGTTAAGTGGGTAACTTTGCTGTCTCTTGCACTGAGCAGATGTTTACAG
Source organism: Corvus moneduloides (assembly GCF_009650955.1). NCBI lineage: Eukaryota > Metazoa > Chordata > Aves > Passeriformes > Corvidae > Corvus > Corvus moneduloides. The sequence goes on along the minus strand of NC_045477.1, from coordinate 7,118,411 downwards.
AAGGTACCCTACTGCTTTAATGACTTCCTTAACTGCCACTATACTTTGTCAAGTTTAACTTTACAGATTGCTATCTTTAAAAAAAGCCCCCCAAAAAGTCTCTAGTTTTGACCTAAGTTACAGCAGAGAGGGAAAGCTGTCTGCCTTGCTCTGACATGCTCGGTTTTTACTCATCGTGTGATTCCTTGTCTTATCTGGCCTGGACTTTGAGCAAGACAGTGTAGCTAGAAGATGTTTAGAAGCAAAAAAAACCCCCCAAAATCCTACAGTTTAAGATGATGGGTTTGTTGTTGGTGTTTGTTTCCCACCCCCCCCCCCCCCCTTGAGATTAAAACTTGAAGTGTTTTTAACACTGCATGCATTTACTTTTGGATAAAAGTAGTTGTGTAAAACTCAAAGGAACTGTGTCATTGGAATTAAATATACATTTCTTTGCTGTTTCTTTGAAATGCTCAATAATTGCTAATACTAACCTGTTAAAAGTGATTTTCATTTCATTTTAAGGAAATAAATGTATTTGGCTTAAGCTGTTTCAAGTATCCTTCCATTTGAAAGCTAACTGTAGATTTCTGGGAGTGGAGTTTATCATGATGGCAATAAGATTAACTGTAGAAGTCCAGTGGAATGCCACTATAACTGGGAATGGAACTATTTGCTTTCTATGTATGTATTCTCAAGCAGAGCAGGCTATTTAGCATTATCTGCATCTTCCTTCAGTGAAATTAGACAAGCTTGTTTTAGTATTTACTTCTACACAGGCACACACAGAGAACTGCTAGCTAGTCAAAAGAAAAATGTTTTCAGACAAGTCATGAAGTGCACCTCTCCTCTCTGAAAAGTAACACAGACACAATTTTGTGTAATCAAAATTGGTTTTAATCATTTGCCTGTTTTCCTACTTGCCAAAGAAAGAAAGAAGTAAAATTAGTGATTTGTGTCATTTTGTGTCCACTTTTCCCCCCTGTAACACTAAGCCAGACAATGAATAAAAAATTTGATTAAGATGATTGAAGTTCAGCCAGGTCTCTGGAATTTTTCATTTCTGATAAGTCCTTTTGGAATTACAAGGCTTTTATACAGAATATTCCAATTCATAATTGTGTGGACAGATCTTTATTTCTCAATATTTTTAATGTATAATTATCCCATGCTGTAGCAGTGCAATTGCTGTGCCTATCTACTAGTAGCATGGTAAATTTTCTCGATGATCTCTTAGTTTTCTGACTGTTTCTATCTGGCTACGTTTAACTTCAGATTTCCTATATAGTCCCACATACATTGGAAAGTAACAAGTCAGTATAGAATTAAAAAAAAAAATTGATGCGCAGTACAGTTTTTAACTTGAAGTATGATTTGATTTAGTCAGGAGCAATCATGAAACAGCAATTGTTTTGGCTATCAGTATTGTACAAGACAGTCTCAAGGTCACTTTAAGCATGTAAACCATTTTATTCACTGTTTTTGACTAATGACTACAATTTGCTGTCACATTAATAGTCTGACACTGGGAAATCACAAAAGCATAATGTTGGAAAATGCAGTTGCTTAGAAGATTTTTTCTCTGCAGCACTGATGTAATTTGAAGGACTTTATGAAAGAATTTAGAGGGTTTTTTTGTGTCTAAAGTACACTTCTGTACAGCAGTTGATTTTAAAAGAGTGATCTTTATTTAAAACAATAAAAAAACTATCTCCTCTTAATATTGCAGCAACAAAAACAATGTAGCATATATTAGAACCTCAGAGACCCTTTATTTGCTGGTGAATGGCTTTGTTCTTTGCCCTTATGGAAACTGGATGCAGAGATACTCACTTCATGGTTTAGTTTCATAGTAGAGATTTGTTGTATAACATTAAACCGTGTGGTAATGCTAAATAAATATTTCAAATGCTATTTGCATTGATTTTCAATTGCTTGTTTAGGAAAAAGCTTTGTCTCACTAGTGTTTTATATAGCTGCCATGAGGTTTTGATGTTCTGAAGTTAGGTAAACATTATCCTGGTGAGCTTAGATTACAAATAATGCTACTTTGGAATATAAACTGGAGGATTCCACAATTACACTGGAACTGACAGCACTTGAAGGACTTCTTACATGTAATATTAAACGAGTTATAAGGAATAAATAGTTGGTTTATGGGTGCCAGTTCAGTTATTTGGTACATTTGGAAGTTCCGCAGCTATTGGCCGAAATTAATCCTCTCTGCATGAACAGGGCCAAGTCTTGTGCTCATCTGGATTACCTGTTAGAGTGAGATACTCAGGACTTTATTCCCTGCATTTTTAAAATTTGCTCAGTAATTGCTTCACGTTGTGCTGGGTGAGTTGCAGGTTGGATATTTGGAAAAATTGTTTCACTGCAAGAGTGGTTAAGCATTGGAATGGATTGCCAAGGGAAGTGGTGGAGTCACCTTCCCTGGAAGCGTTCAAAAAAGGAGTGGATGCAGCACTTCATGATAGGGTTTAGTGGCCATGGTGGTGTTCGGTTGAAGGCTGGACTTGGTGGTCTTGGAGCTTTTTCTCCAACCATAATGTTTCCATGATTCTCTCTTGGACCTTTAGCCATGCATTTCGTCTGCAGACTCTTCTTAAATGGTGGAATGGTGGGGACCTGATCTCACTCTAGACTTATGTCCTTAGGTTTTAGAACTTGAGATGCATCATCATGAACCTCATTAAAAATTGGCTGTTGCCCTGCAGGAGTATTTAAAATTTGTTACGAAAAATACTATATGCTTTTTTGTGTGTTTACTACACTATTCTACTCAGCAGTTATGCTCTAGAAAAACATAAAACAAAAACTGCCTTTCCTAAACCTTGGATGTGTATAAGACGGCATCTAAGAGCTGCTGTGATATAAAATTTTGTTAGGTTATCCACAGTAAGCCAGTCTAACCTTCTGTTTGTAATATTTGAAAGCTTTTGCTGAAGAACTCCTGTAAGAGAACTGTGTTTGTACAGTGAAGAATGGCAGGGGTATAACAGGAGCAGTTTTAAGTCTTCTCCACACCATTGAAATTCTTGTGGATTATGCAAAGCACCAAGTAATCCTACTTGGTCTGTCTGGCTTTGCCCCTCACTGTCAGTTCAGCAGTCTGGGTGCTGAAGTGAGATTTGTGAGATGCGTGAGTGGCTCTCCGTGCCCTGAAATGTGGAAGTGTGTCGCTAGTGTCACCTGAGCGGGCAGCTGGGGTGCTTTGGGGCTTTGTGAGTGACATTTCTGGAGAGCTGTATTTTAGATGCCCCATGGCTATGACTGAACATTCCACTAATGTGGAGTAGTTAGGTTTTCAGATATGCTCAGTTTCTAGAAACTTCCATTTTATTACATCCTTTGAAATCTAATTCACTGGAAAATCTCCCAAATTTGAAGGCACAGCCTTTCCTAAAACTAATGCAATTTTGTGTAACATACTATAGGAAGATACTAGTGTTCTTGGTAAAGGTTTTACTGTTTTGTTTTGTTTTTTTTTTTCTATCAATTGTAAACATTTGAATTCCCAGACTTTTTCTAACACATATAGCTTATGTGTATACACTGATGAAGAATACTTTTATTCTGATATTCATAATTGCTTTCTATTCATGCTTCTCATTAATAAATGCTGAGTTTATGAAATCTCTGGAAGAACATCTCATCATTGATACTCATTTGGCATTACCTAAAGCACAGTATGTTCACTATTCTGTTAAAGAGAGACTACAATAAAATATATAAATGTGCCAGTTCAGAAAAGTTGTCTAATTTTATCAGACAAAACTTTGGATCTTCCATCGGCTTCGCTGGAAAGCTTGAAAGAGATTATGGTAGTCACAATAGTCAATTAGTTTTGTAGCTGTGTTCTGTTAAAATGTTGCTTTAGGAAGCATATTCTGAACACAAAGTCTTTATCCATTTTGGTTTTCAAAGATTTTGGGACTCCTCTTGTGGTAGCAGAACAGAATTGTCAGTCCTCCAGCTGAACGAGCTGCTCGGATTGTACACAATTGCAACTTCTACCTAACGGTTGTTTTGTGATCCCCTTTGCTGTGAAAAATTTCCATCACCATCCTTTTAACTTGAATTTAAAGATATTTTATTCCAAAATTCTCATGAACATGGAGGCTTAGGTACGTTAGAAATTAACAATGCTGTCTTCCTGCTCACACAAAGTGTGCTTATCCCTTTCTCTTCTTTTTCCTAGGTGAGTAACCGAAGGTTAACAGGATTCCTGCATGTCAACTATGCTTATTGCTTTTCTGTAGTTTGTGGTGGGTGAGTAAGAAAGATACTGATAATTTCTTGATTGTTTTGTTTGGTTTGGTTTTTTTTTAAATGAGCACACAAGCAAAAATGAATAATTTAATATGATGTCTGCTATGGTGTCTTAATTCTCATTGGCGTGTGCCACAATTGGTTGGTATATTAACATAACATAAAAAGGTGCAAAATATTTGAAAATTATAAGGGGAAGCTTGGCTTGGATACTCAGTTTCATGGAATTGTCTGACTGTTGTCTTTCTGTTGTTTAAATTGTATATGTAGGGTTGACTTGCCAATTCTTAGAATCGTAGATGTGAAAATGATTTATTTTGTGTAGGAACAGGTGTTCCATGGAAAACTAAAATTCAAAGTCATACAAACTAATTCAGAAAATTATTTTACAGATCTAGACAACTGTTCTGGGCTTGAAGCTGCAGCACTTATGAATAAATGTGTTGTATTTTGAGTTTTATTAACGATCAACATTATGCTTTGGAGTTGTATTTCTTCTGCAAAAGTTGTTAGGAAAAATAATTTTTTTGGTTAATACTCATATTTCTTAGTTATTATTTGCATTGTTTGTTTGCTATAACTGGATTTTTTTTTTTTTTTTTTTTTTTTTTTTTTTTTTTTTTTTTTTTTTTTTTTTGCAAGACCTTCCAAAGAGGCTTGCTTATGCTGGATTTACTTCTTATCAACCACTGAGTGTATGCTGGGAAAAACTGGAAGTAAAGGCTTTTGCTGTAGGTCTGGCCTTACAGTAATGCATTGTACAACGTGACCAGCAACTCCAGTGGCAGCAGTTGTTTTCATTGGAAATGTCCTTTATATCAGTCAGAAATAAAAATTAATAGAAACACAGCTATTTAGAAACATAGACAAAAATACACTAAAACACTTCAAACTCATAAAAAAAAAATCTCAGTTCTGACTTCACATAAATTGACATTTATTTAAATGGTAGTTAAAATACTTAATTTGTGAGATTTAAAATTTGTCATGTTGATGTAGTGGTTCTTTTTGTCTGAAAGTGTATTATCAATATGGATGCTTAAATTGTCAAATGCCCAGTTGGTTTAAATGGTGTTGGAAGAAAGTGCTTAAAATATGCCTCAGACATGGTCCTAGCTTCTCTAGGAAGGCTGATATGTCATCAAGCTAAAAACTAAAAAGGGTTTATTCAGTTATGCCTTTACAGTGATATGCATGGATCATGGAAATAGCATCCTTCTAGCAAATGAGAATTTTGAGGAGGGTTTTTAAACCTGGAAAACTTAAAAGTTTATCTAAAAAATGCGGGGTAGTCCCATGTGATGTACAGCATGTGTATAGAAGGATTCATGAGTAGAGCAAAGAGCACAGAAACACTCACTAATTACGAATTTAAAGCCTCAAGGCAGAAAATTTATATGTGAGATATAGTGAATGGGATAAATTCAGGATGCCAGGTAGCAGTTTTGTTGTGGCTTTCTTATTTGGGCTCTACCATTTTTTTGTCACAGCCATGATGTACTCGACTGTTACACTGTTCCACTTTTTCTTTAAACGTTTAAGAAAAACCTTTACAAAAGGTGGAAGACAGGTTACAGAGATATTTTGTGCCTGGTTTTATATTCTTAGGTAGCAGGTTAACTTTTCAAGAACTATTGAAACAACCTTGAAGTGCACATGTCTTGCAAAAACAATAAGCAGTGTTTTCCTCTCACTTGAAAACTGTTTTTATAAAACTTATGCTATCAGATCTTAGACTGCTTACTTCAGTTGAAAGACAGAGAAGCCAGTGATAAGCCTCATGGAACTGAATGGAAATCTTGATTTTGAAGGTCAGTAATTCATCCCATTGGAAAATATTCGGTGTTTTTCATTATTACTTTCATTATTTTCATTCAGTGATATCTTAATTAGTAGCTACAATGTGTAGACTATTGATGGAACCAAACTTGATTCAAGTGTGACAGTAGTTTGTAGACTTCAAAGGCATTTTGTATTAATTTCTATCTGCCTGGGTATCTAAATCTACCAAATGAAGTAACTGAAGTGTGATTTGCTTGCTCTCTGGATCAGTTCTGTTGTTGGGAGCTATTCACAGTTGCACGTATCTTAGGAACAAACTTAAAGCTTAAGTTTACAAAAGGAAGTATTAAGGCCATAGATTTATATACTAGGCTGGATTCTATTTAGAAGCATAGCTTTGAATATGGTAGTCCTGGAATAAGAAAATTAATAAGGAACAAAAAACTTCCTTATCCTATGAGTAATTACCAACATAAAAGCAGGACTTCAAAAAGCCTGGAATTCTTATGTCAGCATTAATTAGCTATTGGAGAAGCCTCTGAATAGTGTAAGAATAGATCCAAATATTGGTGACTTACATCTCTTGGATGTAGAATAGACTATATTAATCTTACATGTTCTATAGAAATAATGTGAATTGCATTTAATAATGTTGAAAAGCTAAGCAAAAATACAGCAAAACTTTAACTTGGATATGTTAATAAACAGTATTAATAACAAACCAGTTCCAAAATACCAATGCCATTTTCATTTTAAGTACTGAGTATGGATGGATACAATGTGTCATCCAAATATAGAATTTTGTACATAAGCTGAGTTGCATTTTAAAATAATAGCTGCCTTAAAAAGTTTCTACAGGAATATCTTCTGATGTCTTGATTAATTACATCAGCTTTGCTTACATACTAAAATCAGTTTTCATCTCTTTCTTATGAGGAGGCTTGTGTTACTAATTACAGCAGTAATGGATTTTGTAAATACTGGAGACATTTTATTGCACTATTTTAAAAAAAAAAAAAAAAGCTTTAACTCCCATTTTTGTAGCCAGGTTGCTATTTCTTTCTGGTTTACATAAAGCTTGGTGTGAACACTTCATTGGTTTGTATTTGATTTAAAACTGCTTAGATCTTTGGTTCTAAAAACCAGAGCAGACCCATCCTTCCACCCTACTGTTCCTCATCTCCCTCCTCCCCCAGACATTTAGGTTTGTCTTGTGGTATTAATTGAACCATAAAATGCCTGAATATGAGAATAACTGATGACAACAGGAGCATCTTGCTAAACCTTTTGATGAGCAGATTTAAAATTCAGCAGACAGAAAAGCAGGCATAGCACTTCCTATCAAAATCCAGAGGCATTGCATTCATGCTGACTCTCCTGCAGCTACAAAATCAAGGTGCAGCCAAACTGCGCGATTCCTGAAGTACCTCAAGAATTTGAGCAGTCAGGACCATGTCTAATGACAAAGGTGTGTTTCAAATATACATTGATAAAGGATTTTCTCATCTGCAGGTAACTTTAATACTTCATTATTTGCCCCAGTTTGAGATGAAATTTGAATTTAATAGCTTTTTGAATACTATGACTGTGCCTTGTTTAATTCTGAGTAAAGGTAAAATAAACTGAAGAAATAATGTTTTGATAAACTGTTACTTGTTCTTTTCCTCTTGGAGCAAGTTTTTTGTTGTTGTTTTTTTGGTTTTTTGTGGTTTTTTGGTTTTTTTTTGGGGGGAGGTGTGTTTTGTGTGTTGGTTGGTTTTTTTTTTTTTTTTTTTTACCCTTTCAAACAAATGTGCATTGTGCATTTAAAACAGAGACTTTTTTCCCCCCTTTTTGTTCCTAGGGCAAACAAATCCTTTAGAATGCCTGCATTGTACTTCAAAGTGAAATAATAGAATGGGGAGTCTAACACTTCAGACTTGATAGTTTTTTTTATATATGCAAGTGTTATTTGTGCAGCATTTTTGAGATCTCAGCAATTACAAACCAAGTAGTATCTGCAAGTCCTGTGAAACAGAGATCAGTTTGAAGCTTCTCTGTTTTGTACACTCAGTAAGACACAATTTTGACCCCAGTTATGTTTGGGTATCCCTAAATAAAAGTTGTTCTTTGGATGCATTTTTTAAATGCTTTTTTGCTAATATATGCATATACAGAAGAGGGTTTTCATAATCTGTTTAAAATCAGATTTTATTCCTGTCAGTTGCTGCTTTGTGCATTGAGCACGGTTTTCTTTGATTTTTTTTTTTTTTTTTTTTTTTTTTTTTTTTTTTTTTTTTTTTGCCTTGAATTTTGTGTGTACCCTAGATATAATGTGGTAGCTCTGGTAGTTCAGTGTGGACTAGCACAGCTCACCTTGCAGGTGGTTTTGTAGCTTTTGTTGAAAGGTGACAAATCAACCTTTAACAGTGGCAACTTTAAGCTGCATGGAGGTGACCTGTTTGTGTAGTATGCCTTATTTATACGAAATTGACTCTATTCGGGGTTTCATGTGTGTGATGTAAAGGGATGAGGGAAGTCATGCTGGCTTGGGAAACATGGAGGAGAACAGCTGAGTGCAGGAGACTGATGTAACAACAAACTGAAGAACCATTCTGTTGAGCTGAAGGGCTGAAGTGGTGGCAGTCACAAATGAAAATGCGTCAGCTGATGGACAAGATGTGAGGCTGGAAAGTCGAGATGTCCAGAATAGCAGCACTGGGAATGGGAGCAAGCAAGGCTAGAGCATCAGCAGCTGGGTTAGGAACAGGGCTGGGCACTGAGGTGGGTGTGACAGAGCTGAGGCTCAAAGTGCAGAGAAGGTGCAGGAGAAACTTAAGCCAAGGTGTGAACTGCCCTCTGTAAAACAGGGAATGAGGTAGCTTCACATACCTGAGGGGCTGGGAATGCCTCCAAGGCTGATTCTGACCAGCAGTGTGGAATGAGCTCCAGCTTGTTCTCAGGTGGTCCAGGCAGGGGTAAAGAGCATGCAGAGCTGAAGTTTAAAGAGGAAAATATAGCTTGGTGTTTATAACAGCTCTGCTGAGAGGGTTCATGTTTGTTGCTAGCAGCTTTGTGCATAGGTATATATGACACTAAATATTTTTCCATATCAAAGCTACCATGTAATGACAGCATGAATAGCAGGGTAATTACTAAGAGAAACTTCACCAAGATTTGTCATGACTGCAGCATTTTTCTATGCACTTCATGGGAGGTGTTGCTGAGGGGCATGATGTACTTTGTCTATGATGTGCAGCTTAATTGAACATCTTGTTATGTTTTTGTTTGATTACTTACAGCATAGAAAATATGCTATGTGGCTTCTAATATAAATAAAATATATTATCCTCCCTTTAGCTTGCCAGATGCAGTGTAGGGCAGGAGTAAGGTGATAAAAAGAAGCCAGGGAAGGGAGCATAGTGAGGTGGTATTCACTGGGAGCTGAAAGTGTGTTGATATAAAAGTTCTTGATGTGATGTTAAAGAAATAAATAAGTAAAAATCCTTGAGGGTTTTTTGATTTCAGAAGCTACCCATCTTCCAGAAGACAGATGCTGACCTGATCCCTGGGTTATCTCAGGAAAGGCAGCAGAGCAATTAAGCTGCCACAGAATACCTTGAAGTTGCTGGTTGTTCTTGCAGATAAACTCTAGCCCAGTTTGTACTATTTATCAGGATGGAATGAGAACTGCTGATTAATGAAGTTGCCAGAGGGCCCCTCTGGCTACCTGGATGCTCTTTTCCATGATGCACATACATTTTTTTGCCGTGGAGACAGGTACAAAGCCAAACTGATTGGTAGGACTGTGTTAGGTGTCCGTTCAGCAATGGTGATGTGCGAGTGAGCTGTTCTCTCACAATGCTCACTCCAGACTCTTTCTGTTCTGTTTTAGCTGTCATCTGGTAAAGCCCATTTTATGCCTTCTCAACTGCCTCCCCTGCCTTAGTTTATATGCATTATTTAGTCGCTGGTGTTTGTTTGTTTTTGAGGTGTTTTTTTTTTTTAAAGAAAGGAAGCACAAATTAATCTCTTTTGCAAGGAATGAGAAAAGACTGACTTTGTTTCTCTTGAGAAATTTGTCAGTCTCCTCTCTTTTTGTATCGTTAAAAACATGTCAGTTCACATAGGAAGATGGATCAGATAAACAGTTTAGTAGTTTTCTTATTTGCGTTGTTTGTGGAAACTTTGAGAAAAATACAATTTTTTTAGAAAGTGCCAGGTGCTTCAACGGGAAATAGAGGCTTTTCAGAGAGTAGTCAGCAGTTCCAGGCAACCTGTGTGTATGTGGAGACCTGAGATTTCAGTGCTCTTCCATGTGTCTCAGAAGAGCAGCCAAATCCGGGTTTTCCTAAACATGAAGATCATGAGCAATGTGCTGTTAATGCTGGTGTGAAGTAGTTTTGTCTGCTTTTGGACAGAGATTGACCAAATCTAGTTTGAATTAGAGAAGTATTTTTCAAACTGTTAGGTTTTTATAATAACAGCGGTAAAAGTTGTTAGACTTCAATAAATTGTTTTTTTTTTCTCAGTGTGGTTTTTTGTGGTGGTTTTTTTTTCTCTGAAAAATTCCTGATTGATTAAATTCTCATATTCCAACAACTCTAGTAAAATTCTGCATGGAGTTTATCTTCCTAACCCTTTATGCTATAGATACAGTATGTACAGTATTGTATATCTCTTAGATTTTCAACATTGGAACAGTTCTTAAATATTTTTTACTCTAAAAATATTTTAAACTTTGCCATAACATTTGCAGTTGCTTACATTGGATTTATTTTTTTGCAGGCTTGCAACCATGAGTTAAAAGTAGAAAAAATTATAAGCAACTTAATTTTGTGTCACCCGGGTCCCTGATTTCTGACACACAGTCTCTTCCAAAAGGTAGTTAGATATTGTCTTATTCTAAATACTTAAAGTGTGTCTAGTAAGCATGAGTTTAAACCCTAGTCAATGAGATGAGCTTTAATTTATAGACAAATCAATAACATATTTGTGTTATGTCAGTCACTGGTTCCGTCTTCCTAGAACTTCCAGGAAAAAAGAATGAAAATCATTATCCACTATTTAAAAGAAAGAGACCTGTGCTTTTTATTTACGTGCAACAGACTCGTTTAAGGTCAGGTTTTTTTTCTCTGATACAGGTCTGCTTGGCTTGTTGGTGTTTTTTTTGGCCTTTTTTTGTTTTGTTTGTTTGTACTTCTGTGTGCCAGGTGGCTTTTCTGACTCTTTGTCCCTACTAAATAACCTGGGTAGGTGGCATCATTTTACTTACTGCTATTTTAGGGAAGTCATAACAGGTTTCAGATATGAATGTGGTTTCTGGAATACAGTCTATTAAACAGAATGAAAACCAGGGCCCTTTTTGATATTAAAATATCAACCTCTTATTGTGAATATCTTCAGGAAAAGTGTCTTGAACTCGATCTGTTTGAATAAAAGCACTGACATACCTTCAGATGCATTTATTGAACTGGATTCAGCCTAGGGAGTTCCCGAGGTTATGGGACAGGCAAAAACCCCAAGTGACTCCATGTAGATCCAGTTTGTAATTAATTTTTATTATTATACTTCATATACTTAGTTCTTACTGGTTGGAGGAGGTTCTTTTGGAAGTGAATTATTATTACTCCTCCTTGTAAAGTAAATTATACTAGACATGTTCTCACTCTTCATTTAGACATTCTCTGTTTCATTTTTGTCTTTAAAATTGAATGACTGCACTTGATGCAGTTATCAATTTATACATTGCAATTATACTTACTTGTGACACGTTGTAGCTTCTTAATCCAGTGCCTATATTCTATTTTCTCTGTACAAATTCAAACATGTACTTTCCTAGCTTTCTGAGTTCCTTCTTTTATGCTTTGTAACAATGCTCTTTCTACTATTTATTCATCATTGTTCCCATAGCAAATTTTCATTTTCTTTTCTCCTCTTCTATACATGGTGGCTTTATTTTTCTAGACTGCTTTGTAGCTTCAGCAGACAGTTAGAAAAAGTAATTGAGACTTTGATCCTACAGTAAGCAATTCTCTCATTCTTTGAGGGGAAAAGTGACTTGTTACAGAATAAAGCTGTATAATATTACACCTATTTAATGGATTAAGTAGTGCTAAAAAGTTAACTGTGGTAACACTAAATACTTAAGAATTTAAAAGTGATCTTAATTTTCTTAGTCCAATGTCAGCTGCTATCATACACTTTCTTTTTTATTATTATTATTTAAGCTGTAAGTATAATATTGGGACAGTTGGCAAATAAATCTATCTTGAAATGTTTCTCATTACATTTTTGAGGTAGAGGTGATAATTTTCTGGGTTTGATTGTTCTATAATGCAAGACAAGTCTGTCTTGAAGGTCTTGTGGGTGGAAAAAGTTAGTCACAATGAGCTAAAAACTTTTTTTCTGATCAATTATTGTTTCCTTGAAAGCGGAATAAGACAAATTCATAAAAAGTAGAACTGGAAGATGTACCTCTTATTTGTGTTATTATCTACCTATTGGCAGATTTGCTTGGGTAGCCAAAGCTTAACACATGGTTTTTACTATGCACAAGAAGCCAATGCACACAGTTGTCAAGCTCAATCCCTTTTAGGATGCAGACTGATTATTTCTCTAAAAGTTAAATGTAGTCCTTTAAAATGTCTGCCACCTTACTGGGGATTAACACCTTTGCAGCTGAATTAACAGGTTATCTGAATATTGTTCCTCAAATCAGAGTGTACAGCTCCTGGCAAGTCTAAATAACTTTGTGCTGAAGTGACCAGACTCAGTAATGAGCATCTGGTGCAGTAAGTTTTCAATCATCCCAGCTTGCTGTGCCAGAATTCATCTTTCTATGCCCTTAGCCATCGATTTTGCTGGGCTTTTTGCTCATTGACTCATGGCAGTGTTGCAATAGAAAGTCTTGACTAGCTAAATCAAAACCCTTTTCAGAAACGTAGTCATGGAATGAAAAGATGAAGAAAAGAAAAAAAAAAAGAGATAAATCAAGGGGAATCTGAGAGAGGGCAAAAATGCTGGTGTTAAACTCTGGATCAGTTTCAGAAAGGAGCAGAAATCAATAGGAGCTTCAAGTACTTTGAAAACCTCTGCATCCCCATCTGGTTTGTTTGATCTGGACTAGCACAAAAGTGCCAAAGACAGAACAACTGTTCCTCAAATCCCAAAAGGTGACTGAGTGGCAAGAAGGGTCCTCTTTCTTCTTCATTTTACATATGTTTTCATCAGTGCCAGCCTGGAGTAATTTTTTTCTGTTTACATTTAGGTTCACAGTATGCAAAACCCAATCTACTCTTTCATCCCTTGACTCACTACCTATTTTTTGCACACTTGGATCATGGATTTTTGTTAGTATGTTGTTTTTGTTACAATCACTTTTCTGTTAACTCAAACTCAATGGTTTCAATAGAAAAATTCAATCTATCATTATTTTTTTTGATTGTTAATGGGGAATTTTGAGAAATGCAAAACTAAATATCACAGGTTAAGAGCAGCCATGCAAGATCTCTGTAAAGTGAGTTCTCTACCAGCTTTGACAACACAGGATTGTACTGTGGAGTCACTTCATGTGGCATTCCAGAGATAAATGATACCTTTCTCTTGCCTTGCTTTTCTTTTAAATGAAAATTTACTCCATCAATACAGTCAAAGGAGGTTGATGTTTCCCATACCATAGTGAATTCTTTAAGCAGTTTATTCTCTTATGCTGTGATAATCTGGTTTGGATTAGATAGTCAGTAAATGGTCTCTAATGCATAATACAGTTGGTAATATCAAGTGGTTTTTCAGCAGTTTGGGTTTTCTGGTGGTGGTGGTGGTTTGTTTTTTTTTGAGTTGGTATGTTTTTCTAATAATAATTGTCTGGTTGTAAGACATTGAACATGTTTTGTATAATCGAGACATGATTCACTCTTAATTTTTGTATAAATATCTACAGTATATTTGCATGTTCCTATGCTCCTGTTTTCTGTTCTGAATGCACTGTCTGCTCTCACTGGAAAAACCTCAACTTTCTGGGACATTCTGACTTAGGAATTTCACTAGATTTGGAAATGTGAGGGGAACTAATATTCTTAATTCAGGCAATTATCAAATTTAGCCTGTCACTGATAGAAAAACATTCAGGTGTGGATTTTTTGCCTTTTTATTACTTATGAACACGTGTCTGTGGTACATACATATGCATAAAGAATTATACAAAGCATATTTTTAAGGGGGCTCTTTAGTCTCTTCTTTTTCACCCATAATTTGGTGTTCTAAACTTATACTAGCAGCTACTAAAACACCTCTTATGTTCTTTGAGGTTGGTTTTGTTTTTAGTAAATGAGAGAAGGAGGTTGGATGGTTTTGCAAATGCTGTGTTGAAAAGATTTGGAAAAAAAAGTTCTAATTTTTGTAGCTTAAAAATTGCAAAAATCACAGTTGTACTTCCACTCCATTGCGTTAAAGAATTGCTGCCCACTGCATGAATGGACTTCTCAGTTTCTTAAAAAGCTGAGAAAACAGTTACTGAGTGGCTTCCTCCTGTAAGCACCTCTGTGCACTACACCCAGGGAGATTGTTCAGCACAGTGAGTGCTGCAGTTCCCTGCACGTGTCTTCATTTCACATCCAGCACCAAAAAATGAAACAGTTCTACACATCCATCAGGAATTAAACTTGTTATATACAAATATATGGCAGAGACCTCTTAGTGACTTCAGAAAACATTTAGTTTTGGAAGTGTTGGTGCTTTTACAGTCTCAAAGTTGCATTATTTGCTATGTCTATGAGAGGACTTGTACTTTGACAGCTGCATGCTGAACCACTTTTTCACTAATCATCTGAAAGAAACTTACTTCAAAGACAGGTGATCCCTCTGATTTATAGATTCTAAATGCCTGGGGAGTCCTTAAGTTTCATGGTGTTTTATACCTCAGTGGCCTATGGTTCAGTTTATGGAAATAAAGGGGATGTTAGGACAACCTGAGGTCTGCTGACCCTGAATCCTGACTAGGCATTGTTGAAGCATTTGGGAGATAAAATTGACTGGAAAAATGACTCATAAAATGTCTGAGAAGCAATGAAAGGATTCATCTGAAAATTGATCTGGCCCCAAGACTTGCTTGTCCTTCCGAAGAAGCCAAATTTTATTGTTCTTGCAAAGTTAACTTATTAAAGAACAACAGAGCTTTGGAATGTGGAGAAATTAATTTTGAAGTGAGAATTTCTCAAGAAATATTTACCTCTGATGGCTACTGAGTGGTAGTTTTAAGCTCTTAAGAACTTTAAGCTTAATTTATTACGAATAATTGTTCATAAGGAAGAGAGTATAAGAGTATGACTAAGAATTTTCAGTACTGAAGTGGCTGAGAGCCCTCTTTCTAAAGAATAATCAATGTTTTTACTGAGCAATGAAAATTATTTCTGTATGCAGAGAGTATGCAGGATTTTATCTGCTCTTTTTATCCTTCTTTGACAACCATGTGTTCTTGGTGCTTTCTTTTTTTTTTTTTTTTTTTTGCAGTCCACATTTCCATTAAGGAAAGCAAATGAAAACCTCCCATCACCCTGTGCCCATGGTCAGTACTTGAGGCATACAATGCTTTTACAAGCAGTGGAAACTTTGGCTGAGGGGTATTTGTCTGTGAGAATTAAGGGCTGCTCTAGAGTGGATTAGCAAGGAACACAGGGAGCAGTAGTTGGCGTTGTAGAGGGAGGTAGCTTGAAGACTACCACTCACTCTCTTGCTCAGCCAAGGTGTTTCTGGAGTTATTCCAGGTGAAGGAGTTTTATTCAGAAAAGTCCCTGGAAATACTTGCAATTCCTGAATCATCTAACATTGGCCTCACTCCGGTAACCCCTTGGGAAATCTAATTGCTAGCAGCTTCTTAGTGGTCAATATTATGGATTGCTTTTTACTGAAAGATCAAGGAAAAGATCAAGCTGTACTTCTTGTTTGAAGATGGGAGGGAGGAAGGACAGGTAGGAAAGGGCAGGGAGCTCAATAAGAGAATGTGATCTGTGCACTGGGGCACTGAAACAGCTTTTCATTGTAGTCTTGTATTTGATTATGGTACTTCACAAGTAAAAGCCCAGGGGTGAAAACAGGATGGAATGATTAAGCACCAGCCCTGTTAAACAAATAATTTCCCATGGAGAAGGAGTTTAGTTGTGAGACTTTGGTGTTTTATTATGCAAACAATTTTATTTTTGTGTATTTTGAGTCCAAACTGTATTTTCAAGCTCAGTTACTGTAATTTTTAATTAAAAGCAATTTAGATCCTGTTAGTTTTTGAGGAAGGGACTCTACCAAATAAGTTCTGTTTGATGTGGCAAATATAGGACATACATAGATGTACTGAACACTTTGATTGAAAGTGATGGTATCAAAAATGAACTTAATCTGCTTCTTTATAAAATTGAGAAATACCTTATTCCATAAGTCACGCATGGAGTTTGTGTCTTATTTGCCTGTGGGGTTTTTTCATCTCTTCTGAGTTTTTTGGTCCAGTTATTGTGGGAGTGCTTTAAGTAACTATATGAATTGACACAGTATTGAGCAGTACTGACAAACAGATAAATTGAGTATGCAGCATAGATAAATAAGACCCCCCAGGATAGTGTTTTTTTGAAGTTACTTTCTTAATGAGTACCTTCACTTCCCTGTATCTGAGGCTGTATTAAAGGTAAACCAAGCAGCAAACTGAAGCTATGAAAGTGGTTTGCTTTGGCTGGTTAAATATTTTAAGAATAAAATATTAGTAGATAAATATTTCAATTTATATAACCAAAATGCCAAAATAATCTTCTGCTCAATAAAACAAAATAAAGCAGTTGTGATACCTAAAGCACAAGCTCTTTCAGTTCTGCAGCATGACCAGGCAAGCTTTCAGTTGGATTTTAGTAGAATGTGTCTGAAGAATACTAGAAAAACTGAGTTTCTAAACTCTGTTTTCTGTCTGAAAAAGAATACTTGTAGAATGGCTTGATAGAACATAGAGGGAGAAGCTCAAGCTACATTTTGGTTTTTTGTTTAGCTTTTATGGTGAGATAACAGAAGCTGATATAGATTTAGTTCACATTTAGGGGGACAATTTATATAAAGAGGCCTTCTTTATTGTCGGTATAAGAAAGCACAGCAATAGCACTGTATTGTCAGAATTCTGAAAGTATGCTTTATTATTGCTAATAGTTTTGGTTGTCACTGCAGTTTTGAGACAACTGCAGTGCTAATCCTAGGCCTAAATTGCCACTGGTTGGCAATATCTTGTCTTTTATGCCTGGTTCCTTATTTCCCCACAGTCCAGCCTGGAGTAATTACATCAGCAGCTCCTCATTTTGCAGGGAGGAGGGGGGAGTGAGAGGCTGGAGACAGAGACCCTGCTCTGGCATTACTGCCTGCCTGGTGCACTGGTTTTACCACAGAGCCATGTCCCTCTACAGCTGCTATGTGCTTGGGACTGAACTCCAGGGGTGGGAAGGAGGAAAGGAGAGGGGGTGGGATGTGATGAATGGGGGAGTGTGGTGTTGGAGAGGTAAGTGGTATTAAAGATTTTCAGTTCTACTTCTCAGTACATTGTTTGGTCAAGACCTCACCTTCATCCTTCTTTTTATGCTGCCAAGGGAGATTAGAGTCATACCCCGTTCTGCTCCAGAAGTTCTTCAGAATTTTTCTTAATATAGAGGTTTACCATTCAAATTTGTGAGCTACAATGAATTAAAGAATGTAAAGAAGTGTAGTTTTTCAGTTTGCACCTCCTTTGATTTGGGAAACTAAAGTCCTCAAGGAACTCATAATGAGCAAACAAGTGAAAGGTGGTAGGTTGAAAAGGGTTCTCAGGACATGTCACGAGACCATACCACAAGTCATCAACGTTCTACAATCAACTTCATTAAAGCCTGCAAACCAGGATCATACTGGGACAGCAAGGAGAAAAAAGTACAAAAGACCATAATTCCTGTCTTGGGTCCCTGCAGAACCAAAACCCCATTATGCAAATGAGAGCTCATTTTAGCAAGGACCAAACACAACTGCAGGGGTGAATCTGTTCTGCCAGAACCACAAGGGGGTGAAGGCAGGAGACTCCCGTTTTGGTACTGTTGTAATTTCAAGGGCTTCCCTGCATGTTTGCTATGCTTTGCTTTTATCAGTGTACTGTCCTTACCATCCCAGGCTTGATAAAATCTTTACTTAAGTGAATGTTTTTCTTTTTGCCATTTTGTTTCCAATTATCTTGAACAGTGCCTCTTAAATAATGCTTCTCTGTAAGACAGATATTTTTCAGGTACCACTGATCTGTCAAAAAGTGTTAGGATATCATAGTGTAAATTTTATCACAGGTGTCTTACATCCTGACTTAACTAGTTTAGCATTTATTGTGCTGTAATGATTTCCATTTTCTGCTTGTTCAAATAAGCTTTTGTATTTCATGCACCTAAGTTTTGACTGACACTGGATATTTACTCTAATACGTGTTTTGATAAAGTATAGAGCAATTAAAAGGAAGATGACACTTATGAGGGAAGACAAGTAGTTTTCACTAGACAATATAATTTATCATGTTTTTATTAGAAAGAAATAGAAAAGCTGTGTACAGTTCTAGAGTGAGGGCAGTGGAGTGTAGAACCATGTGCCCCTGTCAAATTGATAGAGTAAAGATGTTGAGGAGATAATGGAAACTTTCTATTCAGTGAGGAGTGGAATAAAGAAACCATTTCTAGTCATTCTTCAGCATTGATTGCCTTTGTGCTTTAGGCTTAGATCAGAACTTACACATAATAAAGGGAAAGTTGAACAACTCTGGCAATCCACTTTGGAAAATGTAGTTAGATGAAGCTGATCCTTTGGTGCAGAGACATCAGGGAAATATTTAACATGGGAATTTAATGCAGGTGATTACAGTGGTGATAATACAAAGGAATAAGCTGCAAGCAGTAGTGCTGATAAAACATTTAGTACATAGTGGAATAAACGGTGCAGTGAAAAACATATGGTTCCATATTCCTGGTTTGACCTTATTGCAAGGAAACAACGCCACAATATAAACCTCCATTTCAGCTGTAGCAGTTCATACTGTTCTTTATTTGGGTATGCCAGGATTCACTTCAGCTGTCTTCACATCTGGCTGTACCAGTCAGACAACACTTGCATATTCTACACCCGCTCGTACCTTGCCTCTGCAATCACCGTGGCAGCGATGGGTTATATTAAATTAATCACTTAGCAATTTTATTATGCAACCTTCTGAAGCTTTAACGTATTATAATTTTAAAGCAGTGTCATTATGGTTAGCTGCCGGGGAATTTTATGTTCAGATCCTATGATGCCCTTGGTATTCGTTATTTGTAGTTTAGGGTTTGTCCAGAAGACTGGGTTTTGCAAGGCTTAGCACAAGAGTCAGAACATCTGAAAGCAAATGACAGAAAAGTAAGCAATCACAACAGCTGCTGCCTGTAACATGTACAAGAATTTGCTGTTCCTGCATCATGCTTACATTATTTGCAAAACATTAAGTTGCTATTAATTGACACTGGTTTTATTAGCCTGGGGTCAGAATGTTCATTACAATAAAATGGTGATTGCCGTAGATGAGAATAAATTAGAATTTCTGTGAGTTTGCAGATACTCATCAGTTTGGGATGCATTCTTCTGCAGAAAAAAAAAAAACTTGTGTGAGTTTAGTGTGTAAATAAAACATAAAACCACCTTAGTATTATGAAAAAAATTATCTTTTTTCACTAAAGGGTTGAAGCAAGATTTAGAAGACAAAATTGCAGGTAGTGGGAAGAGTTTTTCACTAAAACCTGTTTCTAAATGGAGAAGGTTGTAAACTATAAAAGAAAAAATAAAAAAAGGGACATTTTCCATCAGCAAGTGATATTAATCTAAGCATAAAATAAAAGTTGAATTCAAGTTTTGTAATTTCTTCTGAACTATTGGTTTATTAGTGGAGCAGCTCAGCCATTTGTAACAGTCTTTCTTTTCCTTTTCTGTCATTGTCTCCTCATACAGATGAAAAGACTTTTAAAAAATTGTAGGAGGTAACAAAATTACCCATAATTCAGTTTGTTAGTATGTTAACAAATGGATCTATTTTTATGTTGTTTATTTCAATCTGACATTGAAGGAAGTAAGGTAGAGAGGTGGATGGTCAGGGAAGTTTCATGAATGTCTTCTCTTCTTTAGCCTTCTCTTTAATGAGAAAACTCATCATTTGGATCAGTCTGATTTTGATAGCACATTTCAAATGGGTTGTTATCCATCAAAAGTTGCAACTATCTATTTCCCTCATTTTTGCACCAGCTATTTTTAATCCTGGTCTCAAGTCAGAATTGGACCCACTTGTATACTGGTTTTTTTTTCTGCACTGTTTTCAATATTTGTTCTTCAGCTTTGCAACATTTTTTCCACGTTTTTGTGTTTTGAATTTTACTGTTTCTTCTCTTAATTTGAATTGAAAATTATGATGTTTCTGATAAGATTCAGGCTACTACAAACAAGCAGCATTTACAATATAGCTGGTAAATGCAAATATCAGATGTAAGGAATTTTCTGTTAAAATCTCTCATTTTAACAGAATTAGTTGTATTATGGTAAAAAAAAAAAAAGCTGTTTCCTAGCATGCTTTCACTGTCTTATGTATTCCCATTAATTAGTTTTTTGTCATACTGTAGTGTATCTCTGCATATATGTTTGTGGAATGAAAGAAATTAGTACCTTAAGTCTAAGTAGTTCCTGTATCTAACATCTACTTGAGAAGAAATTATTGGAAGTGTAAAACAAGCACTGAGAATCAGAAGCCTTTTTAGCGTTATTATGAATCATGGCAATGGGACAAAATATTTGTTGAAGATGTGATACAAATGCTAAAGAAGTGGCAGTATAGTAACGGGATCCAGTATATTAGCCAGGAGTATCAACTCTTTTTGCTTTATAAAATTATTATTTTTAAATATCTTTTTACATTTCTGCCTTTTTTTTTTTTTTTTTTTTTGCCTGTTGTTCTAGTAGCATGTCCCTTCTCAACTAAAGGTTACTCTGCAGGAGATTCATAGGGTTCCCCTTTATATAAGCCTAGTTTGTGGAAAAGGTATTAATCTCCCGTTAAAATAACCAAAATATATTAAGGAATAATGCTTCATATTTCAGGTATTTTTTTAATAACTTTCTTGGAATGTTTCATGAAGTTTCCATCAGTGATACCAGTTGTTATTGTTGGAGTACTAATATCTATTGAAGAGTAAAATTTAATAGTAAGATGATGTTTTATGAGATACTTGACCTAATTTTGATCAACTTGAGAGACAAAAAAATCAATTACCTGGAATTTTTCAGTGTGCAACTGGGAGGACTTGTTATTTTTAATAGCCGTTCAAGAATTAATTCAGCTGCTAACAGTAAGAAAAACAGCCAAAAACAGGAAAACAGAGGGGGAAATGGTGGAAGAAGTAAGAAAACTTTGTTATTGTAGTAATATTAGCTTTTTCATCAATTTAATGACTTTTATTGGCAGGCATAATGTGTTGTGATAGTCTGAATACAGAGTGTGTCTGTTGTTTGTAGTGACCGTTACACCTGTCACAGTCTTAAATCTGAATTGGTAAACTAAATGGAACATCCTTTGCATAGGTATAAAGGGAAGTTCAATAGGTATAAAAAAAGTTGAAACACAGGAAAAGTAAGACAGACTTACTGAATTCTGTTTTGTTTAGTTTTGCCCAGAGGAGGCAAGTACTGACTTACTAACAACAGATTCAATAGATTCTGTAAGAGTTTTAACAACTTAATACTAACAATGTTTCTCACTGCTAAAACATCTCCTCTTGTTTGGTTTGAGGGAAGGTCATTCTGACAATCATTTTGTTCTCTGAGATTTTTCAACTTTATCTGTTTGTAAGAAATTGGGTAAAAAATATATTTCCTGACCTCCACTAACTAGGATGTCATTTGGCTTTTCCTTTGTGATTGTTTTACTTATTTTGATGGGTTTTTAAACTACCAATTTTATTGTATTGGACTCTCATCTTCTACTTACCCTGTCTACTTTTATTGGACATTTCACTAGCCTGCCATGATCTTTATTGGATTATCTGATCTTTTTTAGAGCCTGAATTTTTTGCTCTTACTAGGGGAAGCTGGGGAGATGGCATGGAAACAACACTTTTAACAGGATGAGGAGGTGTGTCTCTGTCTTTGGGTGTTGGGCTCTCCTGGGGGCAGTAGATAAAAAGGGAACTGTTTATGTGAGCTTAGGGGTTTGGAGAGAGCTGTTAGCTAGCAATAAACAGAAGGTATAATAATTTTCCTGGCAAATAAAATGAGAACATGGTAAGTGGAAATTACTGAAACTAACTCTCTGATGTTCAGCGGGGGCTTGTTGTGAAGTCTTGAGCTCGTAGTTGTTACTTGGAGATTAGACTAGCGGAATACTTCATGAGACTTGAAGTGTTCCTTTGTCAGTTTACATAAAGACTGGTTACCTAAGAATTGCTGTTGCTGTTATGTATTTCTGGGCCTTGTATTAGCAGAGATGACCGAGATAGGGTCCTCTTAAAATAACTGGGAAGATGGTGGTAGCAGGATGCAATTGTAAGAGACATCTGACTTGAGTTTTTTGTCTTTATTCGCACAATAAATTCCATTAGTTTGTAACCTGCCAGAAGTTTCACTCTCTGCCTTCCCTTCTCCCTGTTTCTCCTGCCCAGCACATGTAAGTCCTCTTTTCATGTGCTGTTGAGAAACAAGTGGCTTGAGAACATTCTTTGTTGTAAGGCAAATTGCTTTGTGTTTCTACTTGTTGAATATAGTAAAGACATTGTATTTAATGGCAGTTTCTTAGTGGATTTGGATAGCAGCACAAATGTCTGAAGAAGGGAAGAGCTGACTCCATTTGATGTGAGAAGTGGTCTGAATTTATGAGGGACAGAAGTGACTCGCATGTCTGTGCTGTCAATCTGATCACATTTTCAGTGGGTAATGACTGACAGTTTGTTACCAGCTAATGGCTGTGTGGTGACCTGTGTGAAAACAATTGCAAGCGTGTTTTATTTCAGAGTCTAGCAGGTGGCCTACACTGCAGAATAAACCAACAAAACTGACCAGTAATTGGCATTGGGTTTCAGCAGGCTCTGCAAGGGGTCAAGAACAGTCTGGCAATTCTATGACATTCGCTGGGCATGTTTGGAGCTGTTGTCTGAGAAAATTTCTGTGGTTTCCAAGCTCTAGCTGCCCTGAGGATCTAGAGTTTTGATTTCCAGGAATGTCAGATCATAGGTCTTTAGCAGGACTGTCTTCCTTTTAAAACATTGGAATGGGGGAAGGGCAAATAATAATCTCATTATGAAACTATAAATTCCTTTATAGAAATACCTAATGGAAGTGTAATCTTGTGTTTTCCATCAAATAGAATTGGAAATTAGCTTCTATTAGTGGTTTTGAGTTCCATTTTAATTAAGAATAATGAGAAATAATAGCTGTTTTTGTGAACACGTGTGTATGTATGCGGGTGTATGTGTGCAAACACACATGGGTTTTGTGTACAGCAATTAAGCTCAACATATTGTATGTAATTGGTGATTTACACAGTAAAGTGGCACAATTAATAACAATTAAATGCCAGTAAATGCTTAATTGCACCTTATGCTCTATATAATTGCTCAGTAGTTTCGTATTTGCTGAAGATTCAGCTATCAAGAGAACTTCTAAGATCCACCATGAACCTGTGTATTTTGTGGGTATAAAGTGATTTGGGGGATTTTCTTAATTTCTCTTGGGTTGGAGGGCCCTTCCTTTGAGTTTCAGTTCTGAAAGATGATTTATTGGTTATTTCGATTAGAGAATAGCTTAGTGGTTTTTGCCCTCACCCATGCTGCCTTGTTCAGTGATAGTTGAAGAAGTGGTAGCAGAAGTTTGCCATTTTCAGATGATATTTAAATGTAGTTATGTTAGTAGTTCTGGCAAGGACAGCTGGGAGAGACTCTTCTGGTGTCTAATGTATTATTCTGCCTTCAGAAAATTTTATTCTTTAGAGAGAAAGACAGTGGAAAGAGAAGTGAGGAATTTGCTCCCCTCCAGTATAAACCAAAGAGTATGAATGATGATTATATCAGGGTGCCAGTGGGTGGTATCTACTAACCCAGCCTCTTGCAAGATAAAGCCTGGGATCTTTTCAGCTGAGAAATCCGTCCTCTTTTCCAGATGTTTGGATTAGGTTTGATCCCTGGTTACAGCCCTCCCCCTTTGAGCAAGACAGTTATGGGCCCATTCCTTGCTCCCAGAATTTTACCTAATAAAATTCATGTGGCATTTTAATAGCATCAGCAAAACAGATATATTAATTAATTCATTATACATTCATATTTTTCTTTTTAGTGCTGAGTACCACAAATATTTAATCAGCTAGCTGTAAGTACTCTTTAAATCAAAACTTGTGCCAACTCTTAGAAATCGAAACATATTTTCAGAAAAGAAAAAAAGAACATTGAAAATAAAAGTTATATCTGTCATAATGATTCTTTTTTCGTTTATCTTTCCTCCACGATTTAGAATCCCAGAGGTTACTGCTAAATTGGCAGGGTTTTTTTTTTTTTTTCTAGTCTTTCTAAGTTTAAGAATAAAATCAATCTGTCCTTCTACTGTCATGAGTTATATTTGGTGCATTTTTTTATCACATAAGTCTAAGATTTTAACTTGACCATTTAGAATAAAACTATGTATTTATAAGTAAAAGACATCAATGTGTAGTGCTAAAAAATTGAACTTTTTCTAAACTGGCATTTAGCTCTGAAGAGATTTTGGTGTTTGAGTCCTTCAGGTGCCTTAAGTAAATTTTAATGAAGCCAATGTGTTAATTTGGAAGCTGGTTATTCTCTTCCTCTTTCTTCCTTTTCCCAGATCTTTTCCATCTTTGTCTCCTTTCTTCTCCCTTTGCCACTTAATTGAAACACGGAAACATTGGTGGGCTTTTGTTGTGAAATAGTGTCATAAAAGGGAGTTAATTATTTTCTAATCCCGTGGCATAGGAAACAGATATTTCTGTGCTAGATTGCAGTTGAACCAATGAAGCAATTTTTGTGCAAGTCTGGACACTTGCTTAACTTCTCCAGACATAGCATGAATTTTATTTGTTGTTAGTTTATGTAAGTCAGGATGAAAAGCATCCAGGTGCTTGTCAGCATTGAAGTAAGTACTCACTGAAGAAGTATAAATTAACTATAGGCTGTCAGTGTTGTTAAAACTGTTGATGCATCTAAATTCAAGTGATTCACATCAATGTTCTCTCATTTTGGTATTTCAGTGCTGAGCCACATCTTATTTTCATTAATATGCATTTACATAGAACCAATAGATGCCTTTTAGAAATATATTTGGTTTTGAAAGATATTTGAAGAATTTGCTCTATCCCTGTCATAAATGGGCGTATTAACAAAATTTAAAAGGTGCATGAGAGAGAAATATTTTCTCTTGGTGTTGCTACCAATAGAGATCTATTTTTAGGTGTTTTGGATTGACCCTGGGGACAAGTAGGAAAGGAGAAATGTATTGGTGAATGAGGACAGAGATATCTCTAGAAATGTAAGACAATGCTGTCAAGGTGAAATAGGTAAGGAAAATGCAATATTTCAGAAATGCATAAAAAAAAAAAAAAAATCATTGAAAGAAAGCTACTTCAGATGTGTGTCCAGTCTGGCTTGTGTGCAGAATACAGGTGATAAAGAAACTCCATTTCATGGCTCAAGAGGAGGTTTGGGGAGCTAGGGATGGATAGCAGGGTTTGGATGGTGGAATAGAATTCCTCTCAATTGCAATTCATACAAAAATAGAATTTTGAGAAGGGAGTAAGAAAGAATTTGTTAAATTGTTTCACTTAAAAGGATGCATTCAGGAGTCTGATTTAAGCCTGAATAGCTCACCCAACAAGAGAACCTAAGGCATGGTAGTCTTCTGTAGGGGCTATTGAAGACGAAAGTAGTATGATCATCCTTTGATTTCTGCAGTTCAAATGACCAGGCTCTCATTCATGTGTGGATTAAAAAGGAACAGTTTTTCACATAGGTTCAGAGCAAGGCTGATGCATGACTGACTTTGTGGTGAGATGCATTAACTGCGTATTATTGATATGAAGAGCGAGTTTAAAGGTAAAGCAAATTTACTGCAGCCCGTTTCTAATTGAACTGTGTTTGCAGAAATTTCAGTCACAGAGGAAATAACACTCTCTGATTATAAAGTGGCATATTATAAACATACTATAGATCAGTAAAAAGTAATCCATAATATAGTTTGTAAATACATGCTCTGTCATTACATAGTGTATTGAGCTTCTGTCTTCGCTTATTCTTTGCCTTTGTTTTGAAAGTTAAAAAATTGTTTAACTATTGTGTAACATCTTTGCTCTAATAACTAAGATACTGTTTTCTTTTTTAAATTGTGTGGTTTTGAGTCAGTTCATTTTTGAGTCTTTGCCAGGTTTTTTTCTTCACCAATTTCTTTTCTGTTTGACCTGCTGATTTGATACGTGGCTTGTATTTCTACATATTTCACTTGGCTTGGAGGAAACCCAGGTGAATCTCATTTTGCTCTTTGCGTGCAGAGGCACTTTGATTCTTGTTAGAGTCCTTGAATCAGTTGTATGTTTTCCTCTGTTTGATTTTGATGCTACTTTTTACTATATTATTTATAGATGATCTGAGAAATCTTTGATCAGTATCAATTTTGTTTCCTTGTGGATGAAGCCTGGGAAGTCCATGGTATTGAAATATATGCTGGTTGTTTCTTGACCTGTTATATAAACTTACTTCCTATTGTTCAGGAGAGCGTATTATGTTTTAAAAAACATGACTGTCATGAATCTGAAACTAAAAAAGTGAGCTTCAGAAGCTGGAAATAATTGTTCAATTGCCAGTGTATTAGTAGATAAATCAAAGGAAACCTGGTGAAATGTTTCTCTTGACACACTACCTTTTTTTTGTGATCTTAGGTAAATTACTGAGGGCCAAGTTTTACGAAAGCACCAAACTCTTCCTTATTTTTTATTTTTAAATCTTGGTCAATGTTTTGTGCATCTTCTTCCTGTGCTAGGAGAGCAAAATAATTCCAAATGTAAACACAGGCATAAGTGGAGTGAAGGCTTCTAATGCAGCTTTAGAATACACTGATGTCTAGTGCAAGTTTTTGATGCTGTATTTAACTGTATTTGGCAGATATGAGTGGTATCTTTTCTACTCAAAGGAATAATTTTGCTATAAATTATAGGGAAATAAGCAGTTTGTCCAGTTTGGTGTAACTGGGAGTACAGTGCTTTAAAATCAATGCCGTAGCACCAAGGGGGGGAAAAAAATATCCAGACCTTGATCTGGAGAAATTGGAAAAGGGAGGAGGCTCTTAACTACACAAGACACATTTGCCTAATGGCATAAGTAAATGCCTGTGGCAAGAGGCTTTTGCAGTATTTATAATAAAGAAACTACCTTTGGATAATGTTGAAATGTGGTATATTTTGAGAGTTCAAGAAAAACCTTGTTGCCTCCCTGAATTGCAAATCTTTGAATGGAGTGGATTCCACCTTTTCTGAATGTACAACAAAATCAATCACTGAAGGAAAAAAATCTTCTTGGTTTTTGTTTTATGATGAGGGAAAACTCACTTTGTCCCAGTTGAGACTGACATGATGACATTGAAAGCTTGGCTGAGGAGGATGTTTCCCCCCTCTTCATGTGGAAAAAAAAATATTATTGTGGAAAAAGTAAAATTTAAGTTTAAGACTAAAAAGTTTATGACTTGGATTTTTTAAAAATTGGTCCCTCCTATTATGGTAGAACTTAAGCATTCAGATTTACATCTGTACATGAAGAGATTTTGAATCGGTGGAAGCAGTGCAGTCTCTGTTACCAGTCACCCACTCTTTGGTGGTCTCTGGAGGGAGGTGACCCTTGTTCAGCTGGTGCTAGAGCAAAACAGAACTAGAACTGCTGAACAGCCCAGTAGATTTTTGAAGTAATTTTAGGTTTTAGTAACTGGATATTTTACCCGTGCTGTGCTTTAGAAAATGGCTGCTGCTTATTTCTGTTTTACACAAGTGGTTTGATTACATGGGCTTAAGTGGTATAGGGCTGGAGAGAAGAGAGACACTACTGCCTTTTCTCACCAAGTGCTGTTAGGCAGCATCCTTAGAGGAAAAGCCAGACTTCTGAAATCCATTGACTTTGTTTCCAAGCTTTTTCTTTTAATTTTATAAACCTATAAGCTTGATTTTTACTCAGGATGAGACATCGCATGAGAAACTTGATGACAATTCCTTGTCTTTTTTATTATGGCGTGTGAAATTTCAAGTTGATTTACAGCAAGAAAATAAATCTAAGCTACAGGAGTTTATCAAGTTTCTTTGTGCAGTATTTGAAGGAAGGTTCAACAGCTCCTTGTGCTGTTTGTGCACATCTGAGTGTACACACATGCAAATAAATATATATACACATATTGTGTCCTACTGCTTAAATAGCTGGAAGGCTATAGAAGAAAGTATTTTTTGTAACCTCAAGTAAAATATGTCTTTAGCACATATGAAGATGATCCTAGAACTGTTCCTTGTATATTTTATTTATGCTCTTAATGATAGCATTTTATGTTTATGTAAGACCCTAGATCATCTTCAGTGATATATTAAAGGTTTAGGAATGAACTCTCCACAAGCAGCTCCAGTTAAACATGAAATGTACTGCAGATACATTGTTAATTAGTTATTATTCTCAGATGTTACTGTCTTTTAACTATAGCAACACTTTGAAAAATTGCAGTTTCCCCAGTACAGTCATCCATCACTTTTTATGTATCATCTTCTTTCATTGCACTTCTTTTATTGTGACATGTTTACTGGGATGTCTTAGTGTTGATTGGTATCATCCTCTACTTGTGAGGTGATATATTTTATTGCTCTGAAGATTTTTAGATTGGATGTTATAAGATATTAGCATCTATTAAAATATTTCTTCTTTTAATTTCCATTTTTAATGTGAGTGCTTTTTACTCTAAAGGCTAGAAACAGCTGTTTGCAGGAAAGGACATTGCACTTTGGTTTATTTCAAGACACAGCTCTGTAACTTCTTGACATGACTGCAGTCACCCCTGCTGTGAGTGTGGCTTTGGACCAGATAACTTCTGAATATCCCTTCTACCGTAGTCTATCATCTTCTTTATGGTCAGATGCTTGCCAAAATCCTTAGGGAATTTAATCTTGTAGTCACTCCTGTCAGTAAAAGTAAGGGCAGTAGCTGGCACTTATAGGAATGCTTCATCTAGTCCAGGTCAGTGCTCGGTTGCTCTCACTTCTAGATATTTTCCAAATTCTATGGAATAGTGTTGTTTAATGCAGGAAATGTTTGCACATGAGTAAATTCAGCCTTTTTTTTTTTTTTTCCTTTCATTCTTTGATGTATTTGTCAGGATGCCCCAGATTTTGGGGGGATTGTTGTTTCACTGCTGTAATTTCTGTTTCATTCCTTGTTGTTTGTCATTTAATTGCTGTGGCTGTGTATGTGACTCTGAGGATAAATTTGAAAACATGAGGTAATGCCTGTCTTTTAGCATGCAATTTTTTACTCCGTGCTAATAAGCCTTGAAACACAAGTTTCCTGCCCAAAATTTTAATTTGTAACACTTAATCTTCTATAGGTTTTTTGAACTTGCTATCTGTGTTTTATTTACAGAGTAGTTAGTATAGCTGCTGTAATATGCTAGGCTAACTGATAGAGAATATTTGAAATCTAAGATTTCCTTCATGGCCCATTTTAAAATAAAAACCGTTGGAAGATACAATGGTTGTTGCAATTTATTTCTGACAAATAATACTTATTATAATGAGCCTGGAGGTCATTGTGTGTGAGGTACAATGCTATATAAATGTCTACTATTATTTTTTATTACAGAGTAATTTACAATTCCCTTGTCAGCCAGTGACCCATGTATGAACATTTCTGTATACCAGTCAAAGCAGATCTTTTCTTTCACAGGAAAAAAATCAAGTTCTCATTGCCTTACAATATTCTCTGACAAAAGACATTATCATGAAATAATTGATTGTGCTGAAGAATTACAAATGTTGCAGCACCACCAAGGTCATCTAACCCTCAGCAATGTGGGTTACCCAACGATAAGAGTGCTTTGTTCAGAAATACTGCTACTGCAAAATGGTTTAATAGTAGGACAAAGAGGATGTTCAGAATTTGAAAAAGCCATGTTTTGAAAGAAATACTGCCCAGAAGCAAAACCCATCCTGACAGTGGTAACAGTTTGGTGGGACACTATGGTTGATAAAAATGCTAATGACTAGAAGTTAAGTATCCTGTAGCAAGTCCCTGCAGTTTGCAGTATGATCTTTACCTTTTGGAACAACTTGGACTTACGAAGAACTGAAACTGCATACCAAGGTGTTCTAGGAGCAGAACACATGCTTAAGCCTTATAAATCTCAAATATTCAAATCCAGTGTGTCAAAGATTCTAATAATAGTCTGATGACA